>NC_140987.1:334467182-334650288 GCF_052327205.1 Somniosus microcephalus | reverse complement strand
GGAGGAGTTTATGCACAGACCCATCTGTGGAGGAGTTTATGCACAGACCACCTGTGGGAGGAGTTTATGCACAGACCACCTGTGGAGGAGTTTATGCACAGACCACCTGTGGAGGAGTTATGCACAGACCACCTGTGGAGGAGTTTATACACAGACCACCTGTGGAGGAGTTTATGCACAGACCACCTGTGGAGGAGTTTATGCACAGACCACCTGTGGAGGAGTTTATGCACAGACCACCCTGTGGAGGAGTTTCTGCACAGACCACCTGTGGAGGAGTTTATGCACAGACCACCTGTGGAGGAGTTTATGCACAGACCACCTGTGGAGGAGTTTATTGCACAGACCACCTGTGGAGGAGTTTATACACAGACCACCTGTGGATGAGTTTATACACAGACCACCTGTGGAGGAGTTTATGCACAGACCACCTGTGGAGGAGTTTATGCACAGACCACCTGTGGAGGAGTTTATGCACAGACCACCTGTGGAGGAGTTTATGCACAGACCACCTGTGGAGGAGTTTATGCACAGACCACCTGTGGAGGAGTTTATACACAGACCACCTGTGGAGAAGTTTATACACAGACCACCCGTGGAGGAGTTTATGCACAGACACCTGTGAGGAGTTTATGCACAGACCACCTGTGGAGGAGTTTATGCACAGACCACCTGTGGAGGAGTTTATGCACAGACCACCTGTGGAGGAGTTTATGCACAGACCACCTGTGGAGGTGTTTATGCACAGACCACCTGTGGAGGAGTTTATACACAGACCACCTGTGGAGGAGTTTATGACAGACCACCTGTGGAGGAGTTTATGCACAGACCACCTGTGGAGGAGTTTATGCACAGACCTGTGGACGAGTTTATGCACAGACCTGTGGAGGAGTTTATGCACAGACCACCTGTGGAGGAGTTTATTGCACAGACCACCTGTGGAGGAGTTTATGCACAGACCTGTGGAGGAGTTTATGCACAGACCACCTGTGGAGGAGTTTATGCACAGACCTGTGGAGGAGTTTATGCACAGACCACCTGTGGAGGAGTTTATGCACAGACCTGTGGAGGAGTTTATGCACAGACCACCTGTGGAGTTTATACACAGACCACCTGTGGAGGAGTTTATGCACAGACCACCTGTGGAGGAGTTTATACACAGACCACCTGTGGAGGAGTTTATACACAGACCACCGTGGAGTTTATGCACAGACCACCTGTGGAGTTTATGCACAGACCACCTGTGGAGGAGTTTATGCACAGACCACCTGTGGAGGAGTTTATGCACAGACCATCTGTGGAGGAGTTTATGCACAGACCACCTGTGGAGGAGTTTATGCACAGACCACCTGTGGAGGTGTTTATGCACAGACCACCTGTGGAGGAGTTTATGCACAGACCACCTGTGGTGGAGTTTATGCACAGACCACCTGTGGAGGAGTTTATGCACAGACCACCTGTGGAGGAGTTTATACACAGACCACCTGTGGAGGTGTTTATGCACAGACCACCTGTGGAGGAGTTTATGCACAGACCACCTGTGGAGGAGTTTATGCACAGACCACCTGTGGAGGAGTTTATGCACAGACCACCTGTGGAGGAGTTTATACACAGACCACCTGTGGAGGAGTTTATCACAGACCACCTGTGTCGAGGAGTTTATGCACAGACCACCTGTGGAGGAGTTTATGCACAGACCACCTGTGGAGGAGTTTATGCACAGACCACCTGTGGAGGAGTTTATGCACAGACCACCTGTGGAGGAGTTTATGCACAGACCACCTGTGGAGGAGTTTATGCACAGACCACCTGTGGAGAGTTTATACACAGACCACCTGTGGAGGAGTTTATACACAGACCACCTGTGGAGGGAGTTTATGCACAGACCACCTGTGGAGGAGTTTATGCACAGACCACCTGTGGAGGAGTTTATGCACAGACCACCTGTGGAGGAGTTATGCACAGACACCTTGGAGGAGTTTATGCACAGACCACCTGTGGAGGAGTTTATGCACAGACCACCTGTGGAGGAGTTTATGCACAGACCACCTGTGGAGGAGTTTCTGCACAGACCACCTGTGGAGGAGTTTCTGCACAGACCACCTGTGGAGGAGTTTATGCACAGACCACCTGTGGAGGGAGTTTATGCACAGACCACCTGTGGAGGAGTTATGCACAGACCACCTGTGGAGGAGTTTCTGCACAGACCACCTGTGGAGGAGTTTCTGCACAGACCACCTGTGGAGGAGTTTATGCACAGACCACCTGTGGAGGAGTTTCTACACAGACCACCTGTGGAGGAGTTTATGCACAGACCACCTGTGGAGGAGTTTATGCACAGACCACCTGTGGAGGAGTTTATGCACAGACCACCTGTGGAGGAGTTTATGCACAGACCACCTGTGGAGGAGTTTATGCACAGACCACCTGTGGAGGAGTTTATGCACAGACCACCTGTGGAGGAGTTTATACACAGACCACCTGTGGAGGAGTTTATACACAGACCACCTGTGGAGGAGTTTATGCACAGACCACCTGTGGAGGAGTTTATGCACAGACCACCTGTGGAGGAGTTTATGCACAGACCACCTGTGGAGGAGTTTATGCACAGACCACCTGTGGAGGAGTTTATGCACAGACCACCTGTGGAGGAGTTTATGCACAGACCACCTGTGGAGGAGTTTATGCACAGACCACCTGTGGAGGAGTTTATGCACAGACCACCTGTGGAGGAGTTTATGCACAGACCACCTGTGGAGGAGTTTATGCACAGACCACCTGTGGAGGAGTTTATGCACAGACCACCTGTGGAGGAGTTTATGCACAGACCACCTGTGGAGGAGTTAATGCACAGACCACCTGTGGAGGAGTTTATGCACAGACCACCTGTGGAGGAGTTTATGCACAGACCACCTGTGGAGGAGTTTATGCACAGACCACCTGTGGAGGAGTTTATGCACAGACCACCTGTGGAGGAGTTTATGCACAGACCACCTGTGGAGGAGTTTATGCACAGACCACCTGTGGAGGAGTTTATGCACAGACCACCTGTGGAGGAGTTTATGCACAGACCACCTGTGGAGGAGTTTATGCACAGACCACCTGTGGAGGAGTTTATGCACAGACCACCTGTGGAGGAGTTTATGCACAGACCACCTGTGGAGGAGTTTATGCACAGACCACCTGTGGAGGAGTTTATGCACAGACCACCTGTGGAGGAGTTTATGCACAGACCACCTGTGGAGGAGTTTATACACAGACCACCTGTGGAGGAGTTTTATGCACAGACCACCCTGTGGAGGAGTTTATGCACAGACCACCTGTAGAGGAGTTTATACACAGACCACCTGTGGAGAAGTTATACACAGACCACCGTGGAGGAGTTTATGCACAGACCACCTGTGGAGGAGTTTATGCACAGACCACCTGTGGAGGAGTTTATGCACAGACCACCTGTGGAGGAGTTTATGCACAGACCCACCTGTGGAGGAGTTTATGCACAGACCACCTGTGGAGGAGTTTATGCACAGACCACCTGTGGAGGAGTTTATGCACAGACCACCTGTGGAGGAGTTTATGCACAGGACCACCTGTGGAGGAGTTTATGCACAGACCACCTGTGGAGGAGTTTATGCACAGACCACCTGTGGAGGAGTTTATGCACAGACCACCTGTGGAGGAGTTTATACACAGACCACCTGTGGAGGAGTTTATGCACAGACCACCTGTGGAGGAGTTTATGCACAGACCACCTGTGGAGGAGTTTATGCACAGACCTGTGGAGGAGTTTATGCACAGACCACCTGTGGAGGGAGTTTATGCACAGACCACCTGTGGAGGAGTTTATGCACAGACCTGTGGAGGAGTTTATGCACAGACCACCTGTGGAGGAGTTTATGCACAGACCACCTGTGGAGGAGTTTATGCACAGACCTGTGGAGGAGTTTATGCACAGACCCACCTGTGGAGGAGTTTATGCACAGACCTGTGGAGGAGTTTATGCACAGACCACCTGTGGAGGAGTTTATGCTCAGACCTGTGGAGGAGTTTATGCACAGACCACCTGTGGAGGAGTTTATACACAGACCACCTGTGGAGAGTTTATACACAGACCACCTGTGGAGGAGTTTATGCACAGACCACCTGTGGAGGAGTTTATGCACAGACCACCTGTGGAGGAGTTTATACACAGACCACCTGTGGAGGAGTTTATGCACAGACCATCTGTGGAGGAGTTTATGCACAGACCACCTGTGGAGGAGTTTATGCACAGACCACCTGTGGAGGTGTTTATGCACAGACCACCTGTGGAGGAGTTTATGCACAGACCACCTGTGGTGGAGTTTATGCACAGACCACCTGTGGAGGAGTTTATGCACAGACCACCTGTGGAGGAGTTTATACACAGACCACCTGTGGAGGTGTTTATGCACAGACCACCTGTGGAGGAGTTTATGCACAGACCACCTGTGGAGGAGTTTATGCACAGACCACCTGTGGAGGAGTTTATGCACAGACCACCTGTGGAGGAGTTTATACACAGACCACCTGTGGAGGAGTTTATACACAGACCACCTGTGGAGGAGTTTATGCACAGACCACCTGTGGAGGAGTTTATGCACAGACCACCTGTGGAGGAGTTTATGCACAGACCACCTGTGGAGGAGTTTATGCACAGACCTGTGGAGGAGTTTATACACAGACCACCTGTGGAGGAGTTTATGCACAGACCACCTGTGGAGGAGTTTATGCACAGACCACCTGTGGAGGTGTTTATGCACAGACCACCTGTGGAGGAGTTTATACAGACCACCTGTGGAGGAGTTTATGCACAGACCACCTGTGGAGGAGTTTATGCACAGACCACCTGTGGAGGAGTTTATGCACAGACCTGTGGAGGAGTTTATGCACAGACCTGTGGAGGAGTTTATGCACAGACCACCTGTGGAGGAGTTTATGCACAGACCACCTGTGGAGGAGTTTATACACAGACCTGTGGAGGAGTTTATGCACAGACCACCTGTGGAGGAGTTTATGCACAGACCTGTGGAGGAGTTTATGCACAGACCACCTGTGGAGGAGTTTATGCACAGACCTGTGGAGGAGTTTATACACAGACCACCTGTGGAGGAGTTTATGCACAGACCACCTGTGGAGGAGTGGGAACAAGCCTCGTCATCCCCTCCGTTATGAATCACAGCCTTAACAGGCACTGCTTTCCTAAAAAAAAGCAAGGTATGTGCACCTTGTCTGTAGGTGTGGCTGCAACTATAACTATAGGCAGAGGCCAAGAGTCTCAGCTGTATCCTGACTGCCTGGCATCCTATTATTGACCCTCTCCTTCCTCCAAAAAGCACAAGTACAGGCGAATTGCCATAGGGAAAACCATTGTGCTCCTGGTGCCTAAAGAACTGCTCCAAAGGCTATTCACCATCTAAATGGTAACAGCATTAAAAAAACAGCACTGTGGCAGTACAAACACTGGGAAGCCACATCCACAATGTCATTGAGCCACTATTTACACAGTTCCACGGCCAACTGGTGACTGCTTCTGGCATCCTTAAAGAGTCCTGTCTGTCGGTAACTTGGACACAATGCAAAATGGGCAGAAACACGAGCCGGGATATTTCTCGTCAAGGAAGCTCCGGGGTGAAGTTGATGCGATGGGCTTTGTACCCACGCAACTGGTCTGCCGCTGACTCCAGCACATTTATTCAGGGTCTGCTTAATTTGAATAACTTTGCCAGACTCTTGGTAGAATTTCCACCTGCAATTTTTGATCCTGCCTGAGAGGAATGGGCACCTGCAGTAGCAGAGTGAGGCCCAGCTGTCAACACGGCAGCTGGATAGAAGTGACAGAATCGTAGGTTTATGGGTTGCAGTTGATTGTGCTTAACGAGGGGTTTAAAATTGAAATCCCATTTCGCCCACCATGGCAACATGGAACCAATAACACACTGGCATTGCTAAGTACCAAAATAACTAAAAATATGACCTCTGATAACATTTTGTCACGACTTGAATCCGCCCGTGTTTGAGCCGATGCATTCAATGGTTCCTGCCACTTCCAAGGGGAGGTCCTTGATGCAATAGCGATTGGCTGGTTAAGGGTTAGCAGGAGCTGGCCCCTTGGCTGCTCTTCCGGCCTGACCTGCCCCAGTTCCACATGGCATCATACAGAGAGTAGGAATAAATGGGTCATTTTCAGGTTGGCAGGCTGTAACTAATGGGGTACCACAAGGATCAGTGCTTGGGCCTCAGCTATTCACAATCTACATCAATGATTTGGATGAAGAGACCAAATGTAATATATCCATGTTTGCTGATGATAGAAGGCTGGGTGGGAATGTAAGTTGTGAGGAAGATGCAAGGAGGCATCAAGAGGATACAGACAGGCTAAGTAAGTGGGCAAGAACATGGCAAATTGAATATAATGTGGAGAAATGTGAAGTTATCCACTTTGGTAGGAAAAATAGAAAAGCAGAGTATTTTTTAAATGGTGGGAGATTGGGAAATGTTGGTGTTCAGGGGGACCTGGGTGTCCTTGTACACAAATCACTGAAAGTTAACATGCAGGTACAGAAAACAATTAGGAAAGCAAATGGTATGTTCGCCTTTATTACAAAAGGATTTGAATATAAGAGTAAAGACATCTTACTGCAACATTATAGATCCCTGGTGAGACCACACCTGGAGTATTGTGTACAGTTTTGGTCTCCTTACCCAAGGAAGGATATACTTACCATAGAGGGAGTGCAATGAAGGTTCACCAGACTGGTTCCTGGGATGGGGGGATTGTCTTACGAGGACAGATTGAGTAGACTAGACCTATATTCTCTTGAGTTTAGAAGAATGAGTTGATTTCATTGAAACATGCAACATTCCTACAAGGCTTGACAGGGTAGATGCTGGGAGAAGATTTCCCCTGGCTGAGGAGTCTAGAACCAGGGGGTCACAGTCTCAGAATAAGGGGTCGGCCATTTTAGGAGATGAGAAATTTCTTCACTCAGAGGGTGGTGAATCTTTGGAATTCTCTACCCCAGGGGGTTGTGGAGGCCGAGTTGTTGAGTATATTCAAGACAGAGATCGATAGACTTTTGAATATTAATGGAATCAAGGGATATGGAGGCAGTGCCAGAAAATGGAGATGAGGTAGAAGATCAGCCACGATCTTACTGAATGGGCTTCAAGGGCCAAATGGCCTACTCCAGCTGCTATTTATGTTCTTATTATGTAGACGCCCAGCAGACAATCGGGGCTCTGTGTCACGGCTCTCCACCCATTTTACACCGAGTTATTGCGTGTGACTGGTCAGAAAAGCTAGCTCTGGGTTTGCACATAAGGCTGAAATAGCATGGTCTGTATGGCTTCCAGACCTGCCATAATTTTTGATGTATTATTGATCAACTGAAGTATCAACTGTAGCTCAGTGGGTAGCACTCTCGCCTCTGAGTCAGAAGGAGGTCGTTGGTTCACAGTCCCATTCCAGAGACTAGAGCACAAAAATCTAGGCCGACACTCCCAATGCAGTGCTGAGGGAGCACTGCACTGTCAGAGGTGGCGTCTTTCGGCTGAGATGTTAAACCGAGGCCCTGTCTAACTCTCTCAGGTGAACGTAAAAGCTCCCATGGCACTAATTTGAAGAAAGGGCGGGGGAAGTTGTCCTGGGGCCAATATTTATCCCTCAACCAGCGTCACTGAAACAGTGGTTGTTATCACATTGCTGTTTGTGGGAGCTGTGCGCAAATTGGCTGCCGTGTTTCCTACATTACAGTGGTGACCGCACTTCAAAAAAGGGGCTGCGAGGCGCTTTGGGACGTCCTGATGTCGTGGAAGGCGCTGTATAAATACAAAAGTTCATTCTTCCTTTCTAAAATACTGGACCGAAACTGTTGGAAGATTCAGAGGTTGGCTGGACGTGGCTTGTAATTAATCCTTCCATCTCCTGAAACGGTTATGGAATGGAGCTGACGTTGGTTTGATGATGAAGGGTTGGGGTTGGTGGGGGGACGGTTCCTCTCAGCTATAGTGCGATGGCTCGGTGCCCACCCTGGGCCGGAGCTGCCGTTCTGTGAGGATATTCCAGGGGTTCAGTCGGACACAAGGTGCCGTGGGGGGCCGCTGTCCTCCCCAAACCCCGGCAAGGCCGCTTTTTTTCGGAGAGCCGCGCCACAGACTGCCGGAGGGAACTTGGCCGCTGCTGTGTTCCTTCGACAGCCTTGTCCCAGAGATCAGAGATTGCACCATCCGATCCGAGGCCGCAGGGTCAATGGCCGGACCTGCCGGGCCGCGCTGATCGCTCACTCACTGACAAACTCCATCCCCGCGTCCAACTCAACTACTCGGATCTCAGCAACACACTGCAAAAAAAAAAAAAAAAAAAAAATTAAAAGAACTCAGAGCTGTGTTAAACCTGTCTCCCGCCCGCTGACTTACCCTCAGATGCGAGAGGCTCCAGGAAATGGACACCGAACCTCAACCGAGCAATCCCGAGCTCTGGGCCGCGCCCGCTGCTGCCGATCCGCCAATCACAGCTCGCGCCGCTCGCCGATCCTCCAATCACAACTCCTCCCGCCCGCTGATCCTCCAAACACAGCTCCTCCCGCCCGCTGATCCTCCAATCACAGCTCCTCCTGCCCGCTGATCCTCCAATCACAGCTCCTCCCGCTTGCCGATCCTCCAATCACAGCTCCTCCCGCTCGCTGATCCTCCAATCACAGTTCCTCCCACTCGCCGATCCTCCAATCACAGCTCCGCCCGCTCGCTGATCCTCCAATCACAGCTCCTCCCGCTCGCTGATCCTCCAATCACAGCTCCTCCCGCTCGCTGATCCTCCAATCACAGCGCCTCCCGCTCACGGATCCTCCAATCACAGCCCCGCCCGCTCGCTAATCCTCCAATCACAGTTCCTCCCGCTCGCCGATCCTCCAATCACAGCTCCGCCCGCTCGCTGATCCTCCAATCACAGCTCGCCCTGCTCGCTGATCCTCCAATCACAGCTCCTCCTGCTCGCCGATTCTCCAATCACAGCTCCTCCCGCTCGTTGAACCTTCAATCAAAGCTCCCCCCTCACTGATCTTCCAATCACACCTTGCGCCGCTTGCTGATCCTCCAATCACAGCTCCTCCCGTCCACTGATCCTCCAATCACAGCTCGCGCCGCTCGCTGATCCTCCAATTACAGCTCCTCCCGTCCACTGATCCTCTAATCACAGCTAGCGCCGCTCACTGATCCTCCAATCACAGCCCACCCCGCCCGCCGATCCTCCAATCACAGCTCCTCCCGCTCGCCGATCCTCCAATCACACCTCCTCCCGCTCGCTGATCCTCCAATCACAGCTCCCCTCTGGTGGCCGACCTTCACTCGCTCTGCCGCGGGGCCTGGTGCTCCGCCGTATTTCAGCTCAACAGCCTTTTACATCAGAGCGATCTGAGCATCACAGGCGGAGCAGGCAGTGGGGGAGCAGAGGGGCTCCAGCTGGCGGGCTGGGCTGAGGAAATGGCGCTGATGCTGTGCTTCCTCTCTGAGACCCAATGCCTGGTGTACTTGCAGTTAGAGACAAAACCCAGACATTACTGACATTGAGACCAAATCCAGGGACACTTACACTGAGACCAAATCCAGGGACACTTACACTGAGACCAAATCCAGGGACACTTACACTGAGACCAAATCCAGAGACACTTACACTGAGACCAAATGCAGGGACACTTACACTGAGACCAAATGCAGGGACACTTACACTGAGACCAAATGCAGGGACACTTACACTGAGACCAAATCCAGGGACACTTACACTGAGACCATATCCAGGGACACTTACACTGAGACCAAATCCAGGGACACTTACACTGAGACCAAATGCAGGGACACTTACACTGAGACCAAATGCAGGGACACTTAAACTGAGGGACCAAATCCAGGGACACTTACACTGAGACCAAATCCAGGGACACTTACACTGAGACCATATCCAGGGACACTTACACTGAGACCAAATCCAGAGACACTTACACTGAGACCAAATCCAGGGTCACTTACACTGAGGGACCAAATCCAGGGTCACTTACACTGTGACCAAATCCAGACACACTTACACTGAGACCAAATCCAGGGACACTTACACTGAGACCAAATCCAGGGACACTTACACTGAGACCAAATCCAGGGACACTTACACTGAGGGACCAAATCCAGGGACACTTACACTGAGACCAAATCCAGGGACACTTACACTGAGACCAAATCCAGGGACACTTACACTGAGACCAAATGCAGGGACACTTACACTGAGACCAAACCCAGGGACACTAACACTGAGACCAAATCCAGGGACACGTACACTGAGACCAAATCCAGAGACACTTACACTGAGACCAAATCCAGGGACACTTACACTGAGACCAAATCCAGGGACACTTACAATGAGACCAAATTCAGGGACACTTACACTGAGACCAAATCCAGGGACACTTACGCTGAGACCAAATCCAGGGACACTTACACTGAGGGACCAAATCCAGGGACACTTACACTGAGACCAAATCCAGGGACACTTACACTGAGACCAAATCCAGGGACACTTACGCTGAGACCAAATCCAGGGACACTTACACTGAGGGACCAAATCCAGGGACACTTACACTGAGACCAAATCCAGGGACACTTACACTGAGACCATATCCAGGGACACTTACACTGAGACCAAATCCAGGGACACTTACACTGAGACCAAATCCAGGGTCACTTACACTGAGCGACCAAATCCAGGGTCACTTACACTGTGACCAAATCCAGACACACTTACACTGAGACCAAATCCAGGGACACTTACACTGAGACCAAATCCAGGGACACTTACACTGAGACCAAATCCACGGAAACTTACACTGAGAGACCAAATCCAGGGACACTTACACTGAGACCATATCCAGGGACACTTACACTGAGACCAAATCCAGGGACACTTACACTGAGACCAAATCAAGGGACACTTACACTGAGACCAAATCCAGGGACACTTACACTGAGACTAAATCCAGGGACACTTACACTGAGACCAAATCCAGGGACACTTACACTGAGACTAAATCCAGGGACACTTACACTGAGACGAAATCCAGGGACACTTACACTGAGACCAAATCCAGGGACACTTACACTGAGGCACCAAATCCAGGGGCACTTACACTGAGACCAAATCCAGGGACACTTACACTAAGACCAAATCCAGGGACACATACACTGAGACCAAATCCAGGGACACTTACACTGAGACCAAATCCAGAGACACTTACACTGAGACCAAATCCAGGGACACTTACACTGAGAGCAAATCCAGAGACACTTACACTGAGGGACCAAATCCAGAGACACTTACACTGAGACCAAATCCAGAGACACTTACACTGAGACCAAATCCAGAGACACTTACACTGAGGGACCAAATCCAGAGACACTTACACTGAGACCAAATCCAGAGACACTTACACTGAGACCAAATCCAGGGACACTTACACTGAGACCAAATCCAGGGACACTTACACTGAGGGACCAATCCAGGGACACTTACACTGAGGGACCAAATCCAGAGACACTTACACTGAGACCAAATCCAGAGACACTTAAACTGTGACCATATCCAGGGACACTTACACAGAGGGACCAAATCCAAAGACACTTACACTGAGACCAAATCCAGGGACACTTACACTGAGGGACCAAATCCAGGGACACTTACACTGACACCAAATCCAGGGACACTTACACTGAGACCAAATCCAGGGACACTTACACTGAGACCAAATCCAGGAACACTTACACTGAGGGACCAAATCCAAGGACACTTACACTGAAACCAAATCCAGGGACACTTACACTGAGATCAAATCCAGAGACACTTAAACTGTGACCATATCCAGGGACACTTACACAGAGGGACCAAATCCAAAGACACTTACACTGAGACCAAATCCAGGGACACTTACACTGAGACCAAATCCAGGGACACTTACACTGAGACCAAATCCAGGGACACTTACACTGAGACCAAATCCAGGGACACTTACACTGAGATCAAATCCAGGGACACTTACACTGAGACCAAATCCAGAGACACTTACACTGAGACCAAATCCAGGGACACTTACACTGAGACCAAATCCAGGGACACTTACACTGAGACCAAATCCAGAGACACTTACACTGAGACCAAATCCAGGGACACTTACACTGAGACCAAATCCAGGGACACTTACACTGAGACCAAATCCAGGGACACTTACACTGAGACTAAATCCAGAGACACTTACACTGAGGGACCAAATCCAGGGTCAGTTACACTGAGACCAAATCCAGGGACACTTAAACTGAGACCAAATCCAGGGAAACTTACACTGAGACCAAATCCAGGGAAACTTTCACTGAGACCAAATCCAGGGACACTTACACTGAGACCAAATCCAGGGACACTTACACTGAGACTAAATCCAGGGAAACTTACACTGAGACTAAATCCAGGGACACTTACACTGAGACCAAATCCAGGGAAACTTACACTGAGACCAAATCCAGGGACACTTACACTGAGACTAAATCCAGGGACACTTACACTGAGACCAAATCCAGGGACACTTACGCTGAGACCAAATCCAGGGACACTTAAACTGAGACCAAATCCAGGGAAACTTAGACTGAGACCAAATCCAGGGACACTTACACTGAGACCAAATCCAGGGACACTTACACTGAGACCAAATCCAGGGACACTTACACTGAGACCAAATCAAGGGACACTTACACTGAGACCAAATCCAGGGACACTTACACTGAGACCAAATCCAGGGACACTTACACTGAGACCAAATCCAGGGACACTTACACTGAGACCAAATCCAGGGACACTTACACTGAGACCAAATCCAGGGGCACTTACACTGAGACCAAATCCAGGGACACTTACACTGAGACCAAATCCAGGGACACTTACACTGAGACTAAATCCAGGGACACTTACACTGAGACTAAATCCAGGGACACTTACACTGAGACCAAATCCAGGGACACTTACACTGAGACTAAATCCAGGGACACTTACACTGAGACCAAATCCAGGGACACTTACACTGAGACCAAATCCAGGGACACTTAAACTGAGACCAAATCCAGGGACACTTACACTGAGACCAAATCCAGGGAAACTTACACTGAGACCAAATCCAGGGACACTTACACTGAGACTAAATCCAGGGACACTTACACTGAGACCAAATCCAGGGACACTTACACTGAGACCAAATCCAGGGACACTTACACTGAGACCAAATCCAGGGACACTTACACTGAGACCAAATCCAGGGACACTTACACTGAGACCAAATCCAGGGAAACTTACACTGAGACCAAATCCAGGGACACTTACACTGAGACTAAATCCAGGGACACTTACACTGAGACCAAATCCAGGGACACTTACACTGAGACCAAATCCAGGGACACTTACACTGAGAGTAAATCCAGGGACACTTATACTGAGACCAAATCCAGGGACACTTACACTGAGACCAAATCCAGGGACACTTAAACTGAGACCAAATCCAGGGACACTTACACTGAGACCAAATCCAGGGACACTTACACTGAGACCAAATCCAGGGAAACTTAAACTGAGACTAAATCCAGGGACACTTACACTGAGACCAAATCCAGGGAAACTTACACTGAGACCAAATCCAGGGACACTTACACTGAGGACAAATCCAGGGAAACTTACACTGAGACTAAATCCAGGGACACTTACGCTGAGACCAAATCCAGGGACACTTAAACTGAGACCAAATCCAGGGACACTTACACTGAGACCAAATCCAGGGACACTTACGCTGAGACCAAATCCAGGGACACTTACGCTGAGACCAAATCCAGGGACACTTAAACTGAGACCAAATCCAGGGACACTTACACTGAGACCAAATCCAGGGACACTTACACTGAGACCAAATCCAGGGACACTTACGCTGAGACCAAATCCAGGGACACTTAAACTGAGACCAAATCCAGGGACACTTACACTGAGACCAAATCCAGGGACACTTACACTGAGACTAAATCCAGAGACACTTACACTGAGGGACCAAATCCAGGGTCAGTTACACTGAGACCAAATCCAGGGACACTTAAACTGAGACCAAATCCAGGGACAGTTACACTGAGACCAAATCCAGGGAAACTTACACTGAGACCAAATCCAGGGAAACTTTCACTGAGACCAAATCCAGGGACACTTACACTGAGACCAAATCCAGGGACACTTACACTGAGACTAAATCCAGGGAAACTTACACTGAGACTAAATCCAGGGACACTTACACTGAGACCAAATCCAGGGAAACTTACACTGAGACCAAATCCAGGGACACTTACACTGAGACTAAATCCAGGGACACTTACACTGAGACCAAATCCAGGGACACTTACGCTGAGACCAAATCCAGGGACACTTAAACTGAGACCAAATCCAGGGAAACTTACACTGAGACCAAATCCAGGGACACTTACACTGAGACCAAATCCAGGGACACTTACACTGAGACCAAATCCAGGGACACTTACACTGAGACCAAATCCAGGGACACTTACACTGAGACCAAATCCAGGGACACTTACACTGAGACCAAATCCAGGGACACTTACACTGAGACCAAATCCAGGGACACTTACACTGAGACCAAATCCAGGGACACTTACACTGAGACCAAATCCAGGGGCACTTACACTGAGACCAAATCCAGGGACACTTACACTGAGACCAAATCCAGGGACACTTACACTGAGACTAAATCCAGGGACACTTACACTGAGACCAAATCCAGGGACACTTACACTGAGACCTAATCCAGGGACACATACACTGAGACCAAATCCAGACACACTTTATCTGAGACTAAATCCAGGGACACTTACACTGAGACCAAATCCAGGGACACTTACACTGAGACCAAATCCAGGGACACTTACACTGAGACCAAATCCAGGGACACTTACACTGAGACCAAATCCAGGGACACTTACACTGAGACCAAATCCAGGGACACATACACTGAGACCAAATCCAGGGACACTTACACTGAGGGACCAAATCCAGTGACACATACACTGAGACCAAATCCAGGGATACTTACACTGAGACCAAATCCAGGGACACTTACACTGAGACCAAATCCAGGGACACTTACACTGAGACCAAATCCAGGGACACTTACACTGAGACCAAATCCAGGCACACATACACTGAGACCAAATCCAGGGACACTTACACTGAGGGACCAAATCCAGGGACACTTGCACTGAGACCAAATCCAGGGACACTTACACTGAGACCATATCCAGGGACACTTACACTGAGACCAAATCCAGGGACACTTACACTGAGACCAAATCCAGGGTCACTTACACTGAGGGACCAAATCCAGGGTCAGTTACACTGAGACCAAATCCAGGGACACTTAAACTGAGACCAAATCCAGGGACACTTACACTGAGATCAAATCCAGGGACACTTACACTGAGACCAAATCCAGGGACACTTACACTGAGACCAAATCCAGGGACACTTACACTGAGGCACCAAATCCAGGGGCACTTACACTGAGACCAAATCCAGGAACACTTACACTGAGACCAAATCCAGGGACACTTACACTAAGACCAAATCCAGGGACACATACACTGAGACCAAATCCAGGGACACTTACACTGAGACCAAATCCAGTGACACTTACACTGAGTCCAAATCCAGGGACACTTACACTGAGACCAAATCCAGGGACACTTACACTGGGACCAAATCCAGGGACACTTACACTGAGACCAAATCCAGGGACACTTACACTGAGACCAAATCCAGGGACACTTACACTGAGACCAAATCCAGGGACGCTTACACTGAGGGACCAAATCCAGAGACACTTAAACTGAGACCAAATCCAGAGACACTTAAACTGTGACCAAATCCAGGGACACTTACACAGAGGGACCAAATCCAGGGACACTTACACTGAGACCAAATCCAGAGACACTTACACTGAGACCAAATCCAGGGACACTTACACTGAGACCAAATCCAGGGACACTTACACTGAGACCAAATCCAGGGAAACTTACACTGAGACCAAATCCAGGGACACTTACACTGAGACTAAATCCAGGGACACTTACACTGAGACCAAATCCAGGGACACTTACACTGAGACCAAATCCAGGGACACTTACACTGAGAGTAAATCCAGGGACACTTATACTGAGACCAAATCCAGGGACACTTACACTGAGACCAAATCCAGGGACACTTAAACTGAGACCAAATCCAGGGACACTTACACTGAGACCAAATCCAGGGAAACTTAAACTGAGACTAAATCCAGGGACACTTACACTGAGACCAAATCCAGGGAAACTTACACTGAGACCAAATCCAGGGACACTTACACTGAGCCTAAATCCAGGGACACTTACACTGAGACCAAATCCAGGGACACTTACGCTGAGACCAAATCCAGGGACACTTACACTGAGACTAAATCCAGGGACACTTACACTGAGACCAAATCCAGGGAAACTTACACTGAGACCAAATCCAGGGACACTTACACTGAGCCTAAATCCAGGGACACTTACACTGAGACCAAATCCAGGGACACTTAAACTGAGACCAAATCCAGGGACACTTACACTGAGACTAAATCCAGGGACACTTACACTGAGGGACCAAATCCAGGGTCAGTTACACTGAGACCAAATCCAGGGACACTTAAACTGAGACCAAATCCAGGGACAGTTACACTGAGACCAAATCCAGGGAAACTTACACTGAGACCAAATCCAGGGAAACTTTCACTGAGACCAAATCCAGGGACACTTACACTGAGACTAAATCCAGGGAAACTTACACTGAGACTAAATCCAGGGACACTTACACTGAGACCAAATCCAGGGAAACTTACACTGAGACCAAATCCAGGGACACTTACACTGAGACTAAATCCAGGGACACTTACACTGAGACCAAATCCAGGGACACTTACGCTGAGACCAAATCCAGGGACACTTAAACTGAGACCAAATCCAGGGAAACTTACACTGAGACCAAATCCAGGGAAACTTTCACTGAGACCAAATCCAGGGACACTTACACTGAGACCAAATCCAGGGACACTTACACTGAGACTAAATCCAGGGACACTTACACTGAGACCAAATCCAGGGACACTTACACTGAGACCTAATCCAGGGACACATACACTGAGACCAAATCCAGAGACACTTACTCTGAGACTAAATCCAGGGACACTTACACTGAGACCAAATCCAGGGACACTTACACTGAGACCAAATCCAGGGACACTTACACTGAGACCAAATCCAGGGACACTTACACTGAGACCAAATCCAGGGGCACTTACACTGAGACCAAATCCAGGGACACTTACACTGAGACCAAATCCAGGGACACTTACACTGAGACCAAATCCAGGGACACATACACTGAGACCAAATCCAGGGACACTTACACTGAGGGACCAAATCCAGTGACACATACACTGAGACCAAATCCAGGGATACTTACACTGAGACCAAATCCAGGGACACTTACACTGAGACCAAATCCAGGGACACTTACACTGAGACCAAATCCAGGGACACTTACACTGAGACCAAATCCAGGGACACATACACTGAGACCAAATCCAGGGACACTTACACTGAGGGACCAAATCCAGGGACACTTGCACTGAGACCAAATCCAGGGACACTTACACTGAGACCATATCCAGGGACACTTACACTGAGACCAAATCCAGGGACACTTACACTGAGACCAAATCCAGGGTCACTTACACTGAGGGACCAAATCCAGGGTCAGTTACACTGAGACCAAATCCAGGGACACTTAAACTGAGACCAAATCCAGGGACACTTACACTGAGATCAAATCCAGGGACACTTACACTGAGACCAAATCCAGGGACACTTACACTGAGACCAAATCCAGGGACACTTACACTGAGGCACCAAATCCAGGGGCACTTACACTGAGACCAAATCCAGGAACACTTACACTGAGACCAAATCCAGGGACACTTACACTAAGACCAAATCCAGGGACACATACACTGAGACCAAATCCAGGGACACTTACACTGAGACCAAATCCAGTGACACTTACACTGAGTCCAAATCCAGGGACACTTACACTGAGACCAAATCCAGGGACACTTACACTGAGACCAAATCCAGGGACACTTACACTGAGACCAAATCCAGGGACACTTACACTGAGACCAAATCCAGGGACACTTACACTGAGACCAAATCCAGGGACACTTACACTGAGACCAAATCCAGGGACGCTTACACTGAGGGACCAAATCCAGAGACACTTAAACTGAGACCAAATCCAGAGACACTTAAACTGTGACCAAATCCAGGGACACTTACACAGAGGGACCAAATCCAGGGACACTTACACTGAGACCAAATCCAGAGACACTTACACTGAGACCAAATCCAGGGACACTTACACTGAGACCAAATCCAGAGACACTTACACTGAGACCAAATCCAGGGACACTTACACTGAGGGACCAAATCCAGGGACAATTACACTGAGACCAAATCCAGGGATACTTACACTGAGACCAAATCCAGGGACACTTACACTGAGACCAAATCCAGTGACACTTACACTGAGACCAAATCCAGGGACACTTACACTGAGGGACCAAATCCAGTGACACCTACACTGAGACCAAATCCAGAGACACTTACACTGAGACCAAATCCAGAGACACTTACACTGAGACCAAATACAGGGACACTTACACTGAGACCAAATCCAGGGACACTTACACTGAGACCAAATCCAGGGACACTTACACTGAGACCAAATACAGGGACACTTACACTGAGACCAAATCCAGGGACACTTACACTGAGACCAAATCCAGGGACACTTACACTGAGGGACCAAATCCAGGGACACTTACACTGAAATCAAATCCAGGGACACTTACACTGAGACCAAATCCAGGGACACTTACACTGAGACCAAATCCAGGGACACTTACACTGAGACCAAATCCAGGGACACTTACACTGAGACCAAATCCAAGGACACTTACACTGAGACCAAATCCAGGGACACTTACACTGAGACCAAATCCAGGGACACTTACACTGAGAACAAATCCAGGGACACTTACACTGAAATCAAATCCAGGGACACTTACACTGAGAACAAATCCAGGGACACTTACACTGAGACCAAATCCAAGGACACTTACACTGAGACCAAATCCAGGGACACTTACACTGAGACCAAATCCAGCGACACTTACACTGAGACCAAATCCAGAGACACTTACACTGAGACCAAATCCAGGGACACTTACACTGAGACCAAATCCAGGGACACTTACACTGAGACCAAATCCAGGGACACTTACACTGAGACCAAATCCAGGGACACTTACACTGAGACCAAATCCAGGGATACTTACACTGAGACCAAATCCAAGGACACTTACACTGAGACCAAATCTAGGGACACTTACACTGAGACCAAATCCAGGGACACTTACACTGAGACCAAATCTAGGGACACTTACACTGAGACAAAATCCAGGGACACTTACACTGAGACCAAATCCAGGGACACTTACACTGAGACCAAATCCAGGGACACTTACACTGAGACCAAATTCAGGGTCACTTACACTGAGACCAAATCCAGAGACACTTACACTGAGACCAAATCCAGGGACACTTACGCTGAGACCAAATCCAGGGACATTTACACTGAGGGACCAAATCCAGGGACACTTACACTGAGACCAAATCCAGGGACACTTACACTGAGACCAATTCCAGGGACACTTACACTGGGAACAAATCCAGGGTCACTTACACTGAGGGACCAAATCCAGGGTCACTTACACAGAGACCAAATCCAGGGACACTTACACTGTGACCAAATCCAGGGACACTTACACTGTGACCAAATCCAGGGACACTTACACAGAGGGACCAAATCCAGAGACACTTACACTGAGACCAAATCCAGGGACACTTACACTGAGACCAAATCCAGGGACACTTACACTGAGACCAAATCCAGGGACACTTACACTGAGACCAAATCCAGGGACACTTACACTGAGACCAAATCCAGGGACACTTACACTGAGACCAAATCCAGGGACACTTACACTGAGACCAAATCCAGGGACACTTACACTGAGGGACCAAATCCAGGGACACTTACACTGAGATCAAATCCAGGGACACTTAAACTGAGACACAATCCAGGGACACTTACACTGAGAACAAATCCAGGGACACTTACACTGAGACCAAATCCAGGGACATTTAAACAGAGACCAAATCCAGAGACACTTACACTGAGACCAAATCCAGGGACACTTACACTGAGACCAAATCCAGGGACACTTACACTGAGACCAAATCCAGAGACACTAACACTGAGACCAAATCCAGAGACACTTAAAATGTGACCAAATCCAGGGACACTTACACTGAGGGACCAATCCAGGGACACTTACACTGAGGGACCAAATCCAGGGACACTTACACTGAGACCAAATCCAGAGACACTTAAACTGTGACCAAATCCAGGGACACTTACACTGAGGGACCAATCCAGGGACACTTGCACTGAGACCAAATCCAGGGACACTTACACTGAGACCATATCCAGGGACACTTACACTGAGACCAAATCCAGGGACACTTACACTGAGACCAAATCCAGGGTCACTTACACTGAGGGACCAAATCCAGGGTCAGTTACACTGAGACCAAATCCAGGGACACTTAAACTGAGACCAAATCCAGGGACAGTTACACTGAGATCAAATCCAGGGTCACTTACACTGAGACCAAATCCAGGGACACTTACACTGAGACCAAATCCAGGGACACTTACACTGAGGCACCAAATCCAGGGGCACTTACTCTGAGACCAAATCCAGGAACACTTACACTGAGACCAAATCCAGGGACACTTACACTAAGACCAAATCCAGGGACACATACACTGAGACCAAATCCAGGGACACTTACACTGAGACCAAATCCAGTGACACTTAAACTGAGTCCAAATCCAGGGACACTTACACTGAGACCAAATCCAGGGACACTTACACTGGGACCAAATCCAGGGACACTTACACTGAGACCAAATCCAGGGACACTTACACTGAGACCAAATCCAGGGACACTTACACTGAGACCAAATCCAGGGACGCTTACACTGAGGGACCAAATCCAGAGACACTTAAACTGAGACCAAATCCAGAGACACTTAAACTGTGACCAAATCCAGGGACACTTACACAGAGGGACCAAATCCAGGGACACTTACACTGAGACCAAATCCAGAGACACTTACACTGAGACCAAATCCAGGGACACTTACACTGAGACCAAATCCAGAGACACTTACACTGAGACCAAATCCAGGGACACTTACACTGAGGGACCAAATCCAGGGACAATTACACTGAGACCAAATCCAGGGATACTTACACTGAGACCAAATCCAGGGACACTTACACTGAGACCAAATCCAGGGACACTTACACTGAGACCAAATCCAGGGACACTTACACTGAGGGACCAAATCCAGGGACACTTACACTGAGACCAAATCCAGAGACACTTACACTGAGACCAAATCCAGAGACACTTACACTGAGACCAAATACAGGGACACTTACACTGAGACCAAATCCAGGGACACTTACACTGAGACCAAATCCAGGGACACTTACACTGAGACCAAATACAGGGACACTTACACTGAGACCAAATCCAGGGACACTTACACTGAGACCAAATCCAGGGACACTTACACTGAGGGACCAAATCCAGGGACACTTACACTGAAATCAAATCCAGGGACACTTACACTGAGACCAAATCCAGGGACACTTACACTGAGACCAAATCCAGGGACACTTACACTGAGACCAAATCCAGGGACACTTACACTGAGACCAAATCCAGGGACACTTACACTGAGACCAAATCCAGGGACACTTACACTGAGACCAAATCCAGGGACACTTACACTGAGACCAAATCCAGGGACACTTACACTGAAATCAAATCCAGGGACACTTACACTGAGAACAAATCCAGGGACACTTACACTGAGACCAAATCCAAGGACACTTACACTGAGACCAAATCCAGGGACACTTACACTGAGACCAAATCCAGCGACACTTACACTGAGACCAAATCCAGAGACACTTACACTGAGACCAAATCCAGGGACACTTACACTGAGACCAAATCCAGGGACACTTACACTGAGACCAAATCCAGGGACACTTACACTGAGACCAAATCCAGGGACACTTACACTGAGACCAAATCCAGGGACACTTACACTGAGACCAAATCCAGGGACACTTACACTGAGACCAAATCCAGGGACACTTACACTGAGACCAAATCCAGGGACACTTACACTGAGACCAAATCCAAGGACACTTACACTGAGACCAAATCTAGGGACACTTACACTGAGACCAAATCCAGGGACACTTACACTGAGACCAAATCTAGGGACACTTACACTGAGACAAAATCCAGGGACACTTACACTGAGACCAAATCCAGGGACACTTACACTGAGACGAAATCCAGGGACACTTACACTGAGACCAAATCCAGGGTCACTTACACTGAGACCAAATCCAGAGACACTTACACTGAGACCAAATCCAGGGACACTTACGCTGAGACCAAATCCAGGGACACTTACACTGAGGGAACAAATCCAGGGTCACTTACACAGAGACCAAATCCAGGGACACTTACACTGTGACCAAATCCAGGGACACTTACACTGTGACCAAATCCAGGGACACTTACACAGAGGGACCAAATCCAGAGACACTTACACTGAGACCAAATCCAGGGACACTTACACTGAGACCAAATCCAGGGACACTTACACTGAGACCAAATCCAGGGACACTTACACTGAGACCAAATCCAGGGACACTTACACTGAGACCAAATCCAGGGACACTTACACTGAGACCAAATCCAGGGACACTTACACTGAGACCAAATCCAGGGACACTTACACTGAGGGACCAAATCCAGGGACACTTACACTGAGACCAAATCCAGGGACACTTACACTGAAACCAAATCCAGGGACACTTACACTGAGACCAAATCCAGGGACACTTACACTGAGACCAAATCCAGGGACACTTACACTGAGATCAAATCCAGGGACACTTAAACTGAGACAAAATCCAGGGACACTTACACTGAGAACAAATCCAGGGACACTTACACTGAGACCAAATCCAGGGACATTTAAACAGAGACCAAATCCAGAGACACTTACACTGAGACCAAATCCAGGGACACTTACACTGAGACCAAATCCAGGGACACTTACACTGAGACCAAATCCAGAGACACTAACACTGAGACCAAATCCAGAGACACTTAAACTGTGACCAAATCCAGGGACACTTACACTGAGGGACCAATCCAGGGACACTTACACTGAGGGACCAAATCCAGGGACACTTACACTGAGACCAAATCCAGAGACACTTAAACTGTGACCAAATCCAGGGACACTTACACTGAGGGACCAATCCAGGGACACTTACACTGAGGGACCAAATCCAGAGACACTAACACTGAGAATAAATCCAGAGACACTTAAACTGTGACCAAATCCAGGGACACTTACACAGAGGGACCAAATCCAGAGACACTTACACTGAGACCAAATCCAGGGACACTTACACTGAGGGACCAAATCCAGGGACACTTACACTGAGATCAAATCCAGGGACACTTACACTGAGACCAAATCCAGGGACACTTACACTGAGACCAAATCCAGGGACACTTACACTGAAACCAAATCCAGGGACACTTACACTGAGACCAAATCCAGGGACACTTACACTGAGACCAAATCCAGGGACACTTACACTGAGACCAAATCCAGGGACACTTACACTGAGACCAAATCCAGGGACACTTACACTGAGACCAAATCCAGAGACACTTACACTGAGAGCAAATCCAGGGGCAATTACACTGAGACCAAATCCAGGGACACTTACACTGAGACCAAATCCAGGGACACTTACACTGAGACCAAATCCAGGGACACTTACACTGAGACCAAATCCAGGGACACTTACACTGAGACCAAATCGAGGGACACTTACACTGAGACCAAATCCAGGGAAACTTACACAGAAACCAAATCCAGGGACACTTACACCGAGAACAAATCCAGGGAAATTTACACTGAGACCAAATCCAGGGACACTTACATTGAGACCAAATCCAGGGACACTTACACTGAGACCAAATCCAGAGACACTTACACTGAGACCATATCCAGGGACACTTACACTGAGGCCAAATCCAGGGAAACTTACACTGAGACCAAATCCAGGGTCACTTACACTGAGAACAAATCCAGGGACACTTACACTGAGACGAAATCCAGGGACACTTACACTGAGACCAAATCCAGGGACACTTACACTGAGACCAAATCCAGGGACACTTACGCTGAGACAAAATCCAGGGACACTTACACTGAGGCCAAAATCCAGGGAAACTTAAACTGAGACCAAATCCAGGGACACTTACACTGAGACCAAATCCAGGGACACTTACACAGAGACCAAATCCAGGGACACTTACGCTGAGACCAAATCCAGGGACACTTACAATGAGACCACATCCAGGGACACTTACACTGAGACCAAATCCAGGGACACTTAAACTGAGACCAAATCCAGGGAAACTTACACTGAGACCAAATCCAGGGACAATTACACTGAGACCAAATCCAAGGACACTTTCACTGACACCAAATCCAGGGACACTTAAACTGAGACCAAATTCAGGGACACTTACACTGAGACCAAATCCAGGGACACTTACACTGAGACCAAATCCAGGGACACTTACACTGAGACCAAATCCAGGGACACTTACACTGAGACCAAGCCAAGGAAACTTACACTGAGGGACCAAATCCAGGGACACTTACACTGAGACCAAATCCAGGGACACTTACACTGATCCAAATCCAGGGACACTTACAGTGAGACCAAATCCAGGGACACTTACACTGAGACCAAATCCAGGGTCACCTACACTGAGGGACCAAATCCAGGGTCACTTACACTGAGACCAAATCCAGAGACACTTACACTGAGACCAAATCCAGGGACACTTAAACTGAGACCAAATCCAGGGACACATACACTGAGACCAAATCCAGGGACACTCACACTGAGACCAAATCCAGGGACACTTACACTGAGGCACCAAATCCAGAGACACTTGCACTGAGACCAAATCCAGAGACACTTAAACTGAGACCAAATCCAGGGACACTTACACTGAGGGACCAAATCCAGAGACACTGACACTGAGACCAAATGCAGAGACACTTGCACTGAGACCAAATCCAGGGACACTTACACTGAGGGACCAAATCCAGGGACACTTACACTGAGACCAGATCCAGGGACTCTTACACTGAGACCAAATCCAGGGACTCTTACACTGAAACCAAATCCAGGGACACTTACACTGAGACCAAATCGAGGGACACTTAAACTGAGACCAAATCCAGGGACACTTACACTGAGACCAAATCCAGGGACACTTACACTGAGATCAAATCCAGGGACACTTACACTGAGAACAAATCCAGGGACACTTACACTGAGGCCAAATCCAGGCACACTTACTCTGAGACCAAATCCAGGGACACTGACACTGAGACCAAATCCAGAGACACTTACACTGAGGCCAAATCCAGAGACACTGACACTGAGACCAAATCCAGGGACACTTACACTGAGGTCAAAATCCAGGGAAACTTACACTGAGACCAAATCCAGGGACGCTTACACAGAGACCAAATCCAGGGACACTTACGCTGAGACCAAATCCAGGGACACTTACAATGAGACCACATCCAGGGACACTTACACTGAGACCAAATCCAGGGACACTTAAACTGAGACCAAATCCAGGGAAACTTACACTGAGACCAAATCCAGGGACAATTACACTGAGACCAAATCCAAGGACACTTTCACTGACACCAAATCCAGGGACACTTAAACTGAGACCAAATTCAGGGACACTTACACTGAGACCAAATCCAGGGACACTTACACTGAGACCAAATCCAGGGACACTTACACTGAGACCAAATCCAGGGACACTTACACTGAGACCAAGCCAAGGAAACTTACACTGAGGGACCAAATCCAGGGACACTTACACTGAGACCAAATCCAGGGACACTTACACTGATCCAAATCCAGGGACACTTACAGTGAGACCAAATCCAGGGACACTTACACTGAGACCAAATCCAGGGTCACCTACACTGAGGGACCAAATCCAGGGTCACTTACACTGAGACCAAATCCAGAGACACTTACACTGAGACCAAATCCAGGGACACTTAAACTGAGACCAAATCCAGGGACACATACACTGAGACCAAATCCAGGGACACTCACACTGAGACCAAATCCAGGGACACTTACACTGAGGCACCAAATCCAGAGACACTTGCACTGAGACCAAATCCAGAGACACTTAAACTGAGACCAAATCCAGGGACACTTACACTGAGGGACCAAATCCAGAGACACTGACACTGAGACCAAATGCAGAGACACTTGCACTGAGACCAAATCCAGGGACACTTACACTGAGGGACCAAATCCAGGGACACTTACACTGAGACCAGATCCAGGGACTCTTACACTGAGACCAAATCCAGGGACTCTTACACTGAAACCAAATCCAGGGACACTTACACTGAGACCAAATCGAGGGACACTTAAACTGAGACCAAATCCAGGGACACTTACACTGAGACCAAATCCAGGGACACTTACACTGAGATCAAATCCAGGGACACTTACACTGAGAACAAATCCAGGGACACTTACACTGAGGCCAAATCCAGGCACACTTACTCTGAGACCAAATCCAGGGACACTGACACTGAGACCAAATCCAGAGACACTTACACTGAGGCCAAATCCAGAGACACTGACACTGAGACCAAATCCAGGGACACTTACACTGAGGTCAAAATCCAGGGAAACTTACACTGAGACCAAATCCAGGGACGCTTACACTGAGACCAAATCCAGGGACACTTACACTGAGACCAAATCCAGGGACACTTACACAGAGGTACCAAATCCAGGGACACTTACACTGAGACCAAATCCAGGGACACTGACAATGAGACCAAATCCAGGGACACTTAAACTGCGACCAAATCCAGGGACACTTACACTGAGACCCAATCCAGGGACACTTACACTGAGACCAAATCCAGGGACACTCACACTGAGACCAAATCTAGGGACACTTAAACTGAGACCAAATCCAGAGACACTTACACTGAGACCAAATCCAGAGACACTTACACTGAGACCAAATCCAGGGACACTTACACTGAGACCAAATCCAGGGACACTTACACTGACGGACCAAATCCAGGGACACTTACACTGAGACCAAATCCAGGGACACTTACACTGAGACCAAATCCAGGGACACTTACACTGAGACCAAATCCAGGGACACTTACACTGAGACCAAATCCAGGGACACTTGCACTGAGACCAAATCCAGAGACACTTACACTGAGACCAAATCCAAATACACTTACACTGAGACCAAATCCAGGGACACTTACACTGAGAGCAAATCCAGGGACACTTACACGGAGACCAAATCCAGGGACACTTACACTGAGACCAAATCCAGGGAAACTTACACTGAGACCAAATCCAGGGACACTTACACTGAGACCAAATCCAGGGACACTTATACTGAGACCAAATCCAGGGACACTTACACTGAGACCAAATCCAGGGACACTTACGCATGAGACCAAATCCAGGGACACTTAAACTGAGACCAAATCCAGGGACACTTACACTGAGACCAAATCTAGGGAAACTTACACTGAGACCAAATCCAGGGACACTAACACTGAGACCAAATCCAGGGACACTTACACTGAGACCAAATCCAGGGACACTTACACTGAGACCAAATCTAGGGACACTTACACTGAGGCCAAATCCAGGGACACTTACACTGAGACCAAATCCAGGGACACTTACACTGAGACCAAATCCAGGGACACTTACACTGAGGGACCAAATCCAGGGTCACTTACACTGTGACCAAATCCAGACACACTTATACTGAGACCAAATCCAGGGACACTTACACTGAGACCAAATCCAGGGACACTTACACTGAGACCAAATCCAGGGACACTTACACTGAGACCAAATCCAGGGACACTTACACTGAGACCAAATCCAGGGACACTTACACTGAGGCACCAAATCCAGGGGCACTTACACTGAGACCAAATCCAGGAACACTTACACTAAGACCAAATCCAGGGACACATACACTGAGACCAAATCCAGGGACACTTACAGTGACACCAAAAGCAGAGACACTTACACTGAGGGACCAAATCCAGAGACACTTACATTGAGACCAAATCCAGAGACACTTACACTGAGACCAAATCCAGGGACACTTACACTGAGACCAAATCCAGGGACACCTACACTGAGACCAAATCCAGGGACACTTACACTGAGGGACCAATCCAGGGACACTTACACTGAGGGACCAAATCCAGAGACACTAACACTGAGACCAAATCCAGAGACACTTAAACTGTGACCAAATCCAGGGACACTTACACAGAGGGACCAAATCCAGAGACACTTACACTGAGACCAAATCCAGAGACACTTACACTGAGACCAAATCCAGGGACACTTACACTGAGGGACCAAATCCAGGGACACTTACACTGAGATCAAATCCAGGGATACTTACACTGAGACCAAATCCAGGGACACTTACACTGAGACCAAATCCAGGGACACTTACACTGAGACCTAATCCAGGGATACTTACACTGAGACCAAATCCAGGGACACTTACACTGAGACCAAATCCAGGGACACTTAAACTGAAACCAAATCCAGGGACACTTACACTGAGACCAAATCCAGGGACACTTACACTGAGACTAAATCCAGGGACACTTACAATGAGACCAAATCCAGGGACACTTAAACTGGGACCAAATCCAGGGACACTTACACTGAGACCAAATCCAGGGACACTTACACTGAGACCAAATCCAGAGACACTTACACTGAGACCAAATCCAGGGACACTTACACTGAGACCAAATCCAGGGACACTTACACTGAGACCAAATCCAGAGACACTTAAACTGAGACCAAATCCAGGGACACTTACACTGAGACCAAATCCAGGGACACTTACACTGAGACCAAATCCAGGGACACTTACACTGAGACCAAATCCAGGGACACTTACACTGAGACCAAATCCAGGGACACTTACACTGAGACCAAATCCAGGGACACTTACACTGAGACCAAATCCAGGGAGACTTACACTGAAACCAAATCCAGGGACACTTACACCGAGAACAAATCCAGGGAAATTTACACTGAGACCAAATCCAGGGACACTTACACTGAGACCAAATCCAGAGACAATTACACTGAGACTAAATCCAGGGACACTTACACTGAGACCAAATCCAGAGACACTTACACTGAGACCAAATCCAGAGACAATTACACTGAGACTAAATCCAGGGACACTTACACTGAGACCATATCCAGGGACACTTACATTGAGACCAAATCCAGGGACACTTACACTGAGACCAAATCCAGGGACACTTACACTGAGACCAAATCCAGAGACACTTACACTGAGACAAAATCCAGGGACACTTACACTGAGGACAAAATCCAGGGAAACTTACACTGAGACCAAATCCAGGGACACTTACACTGAGACCAAATCCAGGGACACTTACACTGAGACCAAATCCAGGGACACTTACACTGAGACCAAATCAAGGGACACTTACACTGAGACCAAATCCAGGGACACTTACGCTGAGACCAAATCCAGGGACACTTACAATGAGACCACATCCAGGGACACTTACACTGAGACCAAATACAGGGACACTTACACTGAGACCAAATCCAGGGACACTTACACTGAGACCAAATCCAGAGACACTTACACTGAGACCAAATCCAGGGAAACTTACACTGAGACCAAATCCAGGGACACTTACACTGAGACCAAATCCAGGGACACTTTCACTGACACCAAATCCAGGGACACTTACACTGAGACCAAATTCAGGGACACTTACACTGAGACCAAATCCAGGGACACTTACACTGAGACCAAATCCAGGGACACTTACACTGAGACCAAATCCAGGGACACTTACACTGAGACCAAGCCAAGGAAACTTGCACTGAGGGACCAAATCCAGGGACACTTACACTGAGACCAAATCCAGGGACACTTACACTGAGACCAAATCCAGGGACACTTACACTGAGACCAAATCCAGGGTCACCTACACTGAGGGAACAAATCCAGGGTCACTGACACTGAGACCAAATCCAGAGACACTTACACTGAGACCAAATCCAGGGACACTTACACTGAGACCAAATCCAGGGACACTTACACTGAGACCAAATCCAGGGACACTTACACTGAGACCAAGCCAAGGAAACTTACACTGAGGGACCAAATCCAGGGACACTTACACTGATCCAAATCCAGGGACACTTACAGTGAGACCAAATCCAGGGACACTTACACTGTGACCAAATCCAGGGTCACCTACACTGAGGGAACAAATCCAGGGTCACTTACACTGAGACCAAATCCAGAGACACTTACACTGAGACCAAATCCAGGGACACTTAAACTGAGACCAAATCCAGGGACCCTTACACTGAGACCAAATCCAGGGACCCTTACACTGAGACCAAATCCAGGGACACTTACACTGAGACCAAATCCAGGGACACTTACACTGAGGCACCAAATCCAGGGACACTTACACTGAGACCAAATCCAGGGACACTTACACTGAGGGACCAATCCAGGGACACTTACACTGAGGGACCAAATCCAGAGACACTTGCACTGAGACCAAATCCAGAGACACTTAAACTGAGACCAAATCCAGGGACACTTACACTGAGACCAAATCCAAAGACCCTTGCACTGAGACCAAATCCAGGGACACTTACACTGAGGGACCAAATCCAGGGACACTTACACTGAGACCAAATCCAGGGACACTTACACTGAGACCAAATCCAGGGACACTTACACTGAGACCAAATCCAGGGACACTTACACTGAGACCAAATCGAGGGACACTTAAACTGAGACCAAATCCAGGGACACTTACACTGAGACCAAATCCAGGGACACTTACACTGAGACCAAATCCAGGGACACTTACACTGAGACCAAATCCAGGGACACTTACACTGAGACCAAATCCAGGGACACTTACACTGAGACCAAATCCAGGGACACTTACACTGAGAACAAATCCAGGGACACTTACACTGAGACCCAATCCAGGGACACTTACACTGAGACCAAATCCAGGGAAACTTACACTGAAACCAAATCCAGGGACACTTACACTGAGACCAAATCCAGGGACACTTACACTGAAACCAAATCCAGAGACACTTACACTGAGACCATATCCAGGGACACTTACACTGAGGCCAAATCCAGGGAAACTTACACTGAGACCAAATCCAGGGTCACTTACACTGAGACCAAATCCAGGGACACTTACACTGAGACCAAATCCAGGGACACTTAAACTGAGACCAAATCCAGGGACACTTAAACTGAGACCAAATCCAGGGACACTTACACTGAGACCAAATCCAGGGACACTTACGCTGAGACCAAATCCAGGGACACTTACAATGAGACCACATCCAGGGACACTTACACTGAGACCAAATCCAGGGAAACTTACACTGAGACCAAATCCAGGGACACTTACACTGAGACCAAATCCAGGGACACTTACACTGAGACCAAATCCAGGGACACTTAGACTGAGACCAAATTCAGGGACACTTACACTGAGACCAAATCCAGGGACACTTACACTGAGACCAAATCCAGGGACACTTACACTGAGACCAAATCCAGGGACACTTACACTGAGACCAAGCCAAGGAAACTTACACTGAGGGACCAAATCCAGGGACACTTACACTGAGACCAAATCCAGGGACACTTACACTGATCCAAATCCAGGGACACTTACAGTGAGACCAAATCCAGGGACACTTACACTGAGACCAAATCCAGGGTCACCTACACTGAGAACAAATCCAGGGTCACTTACACCGAGAACAAATCCAGGGAAATTTACACTGAGACCAAATCCAGGGACACTTACACTGAGACCAAATCCAGAGACAATTACACTGAGACTAAATCCAGGGACACTTACACTGAGACCAAATCCAGAGACACTTACACTGAGACCATATCCAGGGACACTTACATTGAGACCAAATCCAGGGACACTTACACTGAGACCAAATCCAGGGACACTTACACTGAGACCAAATCCAGAGACACTTACACTGAGACAAAATCCAGGGACACTTACACTGAGGACAAAATCCAGGGAAACTTACACTGAGACCAAATCCAGGGACACTTACACTGAGACCAAATCCAGGGACACTTACACTGAGACCAAATCCAGGGACACTTACACTGAGACCAAATCAAGGGACACTTACACTGAGACCAAATCCAGGGACACTTACACTGAGACCAAATCCAGGGACACTTACACTGAGACCAAATCCAGGGACACTTACACTGAGACCAAATCCAGGGACACTTACAATGAGACCACATCCAGGGACACTTACACTGAGACCAAATACAGGGACACTTACACTGAGACCAAATCCAGGGACACTTACACTGAGACCAAATCCAGAGACACTTACACTGAGACCAAATCCAGGGAAACTTACACTGAGACCAAATCCAGGGACACTTACACTGAGACCAAATCCAGGGACACTTTCACTGACACCAAATCCAGGGACACTTATACTGAGACCAAATTCAGGGACACTTACACTGAGACCAAATCCAGGGACACTTACACTGAGACCAAATCCAGGGACACTTACACTGAGACCAAATCCAGGGACACTTACACTGAGACCAAGCCAAGGAAACTTGCACTGAGGGACCAAATCCAGGGACACTTACACTGAGACCAAATCCAGGGACACTTACACTGAGACCAAATCCAGGGACACTTACACTGAGACCAAATCCAGGGTCACCTACACTGAGGGAACAAATCCAGGGTCACTGACACTGAGACCAAATCCAGAGACACTTACACTGAGACCAAATCCAGGGACACTTACACTGAGACCAAATCCAGGGACACTTACACTGAGACCAAATCCAGGGACACTTACACTGAGACCAAGCCAAGGAAACTTACACTGAGGGACCAAATCCAGGGACACTTACACTGATCCAAATCCAGGGACACTTACAGTGAGACCAAATCCAGGGACACTTACACTGTGACCAAATCCAGGGTCACCTACACTGAGGGAACAAATCCAGGGTCACTTACACTGAGACCAAATCCAGAGACACTTACACTGAGACCAAATCCAGGGACACTTAAACTGAGACCAAATCCAGGGACACTTACACTGAGACCAAATCCAGGGACCCTTACACTGAGACCAAATCCAGGGACACTTACACTGAGACCAAATCCAGGGACACTTACACTGAGGCACCAAATCCAGGGACACTTACACTGAGACCAAATCCAGGGACACTTACACTGAGGGACCAATCCAGGGACACTTACACTGAGGGACCAAATCCAGAGACACTTGCACTGAGACCAAATCCAGAGACACTTAAACTGAGACCAAATCCAGGGACACTTACACTGAGACCAAATCCAAAGACCCTTGCACTGAGACCAAATCCAGGGACACTTACACTGAGGGACCAAATCCAGGGACACTTACACTGAGACCAAATCCAGGGACACTTACACTGAGACCAAATCCAGGGACACTTACACTGAGACCAAATCCAGGGACACTTACACTGAGACCAAATCGAGGGACACTTAAACTGAGACCAAATCCAGGGACACTTACACTGAGACCAAATCCAGGGACACTTACACTGAGACCAAATCCAGGGACACTTACACTGAGACCAAATCCAGGGACACTTACACTGAGACCAAATCCAGGGACACTTACACTGAGACCAAATCCAGGGACACTTACACTGAGAACAAATCCAGGGACACTTACACTGAGACCCAATCCAGGGACACTTACACTGAGACCAAATCCAGGGAAACTTACACTGAAACCAAATCCAGGGACACTTACACTGAGACCAAATCCAGGGACACTTACACTGAAACCAAATCCAGAGACACTTACACTGAGACCATATCCAGGGACACTTACACTGAGGCCAAATCCAGGGAAACTTACACTGAGACCAAATCCAGGGTCACTTACACTGAGACCAAATCCAGGGACACTTACACTGAGACCAAATCCAGGGACACTTAAACTGAGACCAAATCCAGGGACACTTACGCTGAGACCAAATCCAGGGACACTTACAATGAGACCACATCCAGGGACACTTACACTGAGACCAAATCCAGGGAAACTTACACTGAGACCAAATCCAGGGACACTTACACTGAGACCAAATCCAGGGACACTTTCACTGACACCAAATCCAGGGACACTTAGACTGAGACCAAATTCAGGGACACTTACACTGAGACCAAATCCAGGGACACTTACACTGAGACCAAATCCAGGGACACTTACACTGAGACCAAATCCAGGGACACTTACACTGAGACCAAGCCAAGGAAACTTACACTGAGGGACCAAATCCAGGGACACTTACACTGAGACCAAATCCAGGGACACTTACACTGATCCAAATCCAGGGACACTTACAGTGAGACCAAATCCAGGGACACTTACACTGAGACCAAATCCAGGGTCACCTACACTGAGAACAAATCCAGGGTCACTTACACTGAGACCAAATCCAGAGACACTTACACTGAGACCAAATCCAGGGACACTTAAACTGAGACCAAATCCAGGGACACTTACACTGAGACCAAATCCAGGGACACTCACACTGAGACCAAATCCAGGGACACTTACACTGAGGCACCAAATCCAGGGACACTTACACTGAGACCAAATCCAGGGACACTTACACAGAGATCAAATCCAGGGACACTTACACTGAGACCAAATCCAGGGACACTTACACTGAGGGACCAATCCAGGGACACTTACACTGAGGGACCAAATCCAGAGACACTTGCACTGAGACCAAATCCAGAGACACTTAAACTGAGACCAAATCCAGGGACACTTACACTGAGGGACCAAATCCAGAGACACTGACACTGAGACCAAATCCAGAGACACTTGCACTGAGACCAAATCCAGGGACACTTACACTGAGGGACCAAATCCAGGGACACTTACACTGAGACCAAATCCAGGGACACTTACACTGATACCAAATCCAGGGACACTTACACTGAGACCAAATCCAGGGACACTTACACTGAGGGACCAAATCCAGGGACACTCAAACTGAGTGCAAATCCAGGGACACTCGCACTGAGACCAAATCGAGGGACACTTAAACTGAGACCAAATCCAGGGACACTTACACTGAGACGAAATCCAGGGACACTTACACTGAGACCAAATCCAGGGACACTTACACTGAGACCAAATCCAGGGACACTTACACTGAGGCCAAATCGAGGGACACTTAAACTGAGACCAAATCCAGGGACACTTACACTGAGACCAAATCCAGGGACACTGACACTGAGACCAAATCCAGAGACACTTACACTGAGACCAAATCCAGGGACACTTACACTGAGACCAAATCGAGGGACAGTTAAACTGAGACCAAATCCAGGGACACTTACACTGAGACCAAATCCAGGGACACTTACACTGAGACCAAATCCAGGGACACTTACACTGAGACCAAATCCAGGGACACTTACACTGAGGCCAAATCGAGGGACACTTAAACTGAGACCAAATCCAGGGACACTTACACTGAGACCAAATCCAGGGACACTTACACTGAGACCAAATCCAGGGACACTTACACTGAGGCCAAATCCAGGCACACTTACACTGAGACCAAATCCAGGGACACTGACACTGAGACCAAATCCAGAGACGCTTACACTGAGGCCAAATCCAGGGTCACTTACACTGAGACCAAATCCAGGGACACTGACACTGAGACCAAATCCAGAGACACTTACACTGAGACCAAATCCAGAGACACTTACACTGAGACCAAATCCAGGGACACTTACACTGAGACCAAATCCAGGGACACTTACACTGAGAACAAATCCAGGGACACTTACAGAGAGGGACCAAATCCAGGGACAGTTACACTGAGACCAAATCCAGGGACACTGACACTGAGACAAAATCCAGGGACACTTAAACTGAGACCAAATCCAGGGACACTTACACTGAGACCCAATTCAGGGACACTTGCACTGAGACCAAATCCAGGGACACTCACACTGAAACCAAATCTAGGGACACTTACACTGAGACCAAATCCAGAGACACTTACACTGAGACCAAATCCAGGGACACTTACACTGAGACCAAATCCAGGGACACTTACACTGAGACCAAATCCAGGGACACTTACACTGAGGGAGCAAATCCAGGGACACTTACACTGAGACCAAATCCAGGGACACTTACACTGAGACCAAATCCAGGGACACTTACACTGAGACCAAATCCAGGGACACTTACACTGAGACCAAATCCAGGGACACTTACACTGAGACCAAATCCAGGGACACTTACACTGAGACCAAATCCAGGGACACTTACACTGAGACCAAATCCAGGGACACTTACACTGAGACCAAATCCAGGGACACTTACACTGAGACCAAATCCAGAGAAACTTAACTGAGACCAAATCCAGGGACACTTAGACTGAGACCAAATCCAGGGACACTTACACTGAGACCAAATCCAGGGACACTTACACTGAGACCAAATCCAGAGACACTTACACTGAGACCCAATCCAGGGACACTTAAGCTGAGACCAAATCCAGGGACACTTACACTGAGACCAAATCCAGGGACACTTACACTGAGACCAAATCCAGGGACACTTACACTGAGACCAAATCCAGGGACACTTACACTGAGACCAAATCCAGGGACACTTACACTGAGACCAAACCCAGGGACACTTACACTGAGACCAAATCCAGGGACACTTACACTGAGGGACCAAATCCAGGGTCACTTACACTGTGACCAAATCCAGACACACTTATACTGAGACCAAATCCAGGGACACTTACACTGAGACCAAATCCAGGGACACTTACACTGAGACCAAATCCAGGGACACTTACACTGAGACCAAATCCAGGGACACTTACACTGAGGCACCAAATCCAGGGGCACTTACACTGAGACCAAATCCAGGAACACTTACACTAAGACCAAATCCAGGGACACATACACTGAGACCAAATCCAGGGACACTTACAGTGACACCAAAACCAGAGGCACTTACACTGAGACCAAATCCAGGGACACTTACACTGAGACCAAATCCAGAGACACTTACACTGAGGGACCAAATCCAGAGACACTTACATTGAGACCAAATCCAGAGACACTTACACTGAGACCAAATCCAGGGACACTTACACTGAGACCAAATCCAGGGACACCTGCACTGAGACCAAATCCAGGGACACTTACACAGAGGGACCAATCCAGGGACACTTACACTGAGGGACCAAATCCAGAGACACTAACACTGAGACCAAATCCAGAGACACTTAAACTGTGACCAAATCCAGGGACACTTACACAGAGGGACCAAATCCAGAGACACTTACACTGAGACCAAATCCAGAGACACTTACACTGAGACCAAATCCAGGGACACTTACACTGAGGGACCAAATCCAGGGACACTTACACTGAGATCAAATCCAGGGATACTTACACTGAGACCAAATCCAGGGACACTTACACTGAGACCAAATCCAGGGACACTTACACTGAGACCAAATCCAGGGACACTTACACTGAGACCAAATCCAGGGACACTTACACTGAGACCAAATCCAGGGACACTTACACTGAGACCAAATCCAGGGACACTTACACTGAGACCAAATCCAGGGACACTTACACTGAGGCCAAATCGAGGGACACTTAAACTGAGACCAAATCCAGGGACACTTACACTGAGACCAAATCCAGGGACACTTACACTGAGACCAAATCCAGGGACACTTACACTGAGGCCAAATCCAGGCACACTTACACTGAGACCAAATCCAGGGACACTGACACTGAGACCAAATCCAGAGACGCTTACACTGAGGCCAAATCCAGGGTCACTTACACTGAGACCAAATCCAGGGACACTGACACTGAGACCAAATCCAGAGACACTTACACTGAGACCAAATCCAGAGACACTTACACTGAGACCAAATCCAGGGACACTTACACTGAGACCAAATCCAGGGACACTTACACTGAGAACAAATCCAGGGACACTTACAGAGAGGGACCAAATCCAGGGACAGTTACACTGAGACCAAATCCAGGGACACTGACACTGAGACAAAATCCAGGGACACTTAAACTGAGACCAAATCCAGGGACACTTACACTGAGACCCAATTCAGGGACACTTGCACTGAGACCAAATCCAGGGACACTCACACTGAGACCAAATCTAGGGACACTTACACTGAGACCAAATCCAGAGACACTTACACTGAGACCAAATCCAGGGACACTTACACTGAGACCAAATCCAGGGACACTTACACTGAGGGAGCAAATCCAGGGACACTTACACTGAGACCAAATCCAGGGACACTTACACTGAGACCAAATCCAGGGACACTTACACTGAGACCAAATCCAGGGACACTTACACTGAGACCAAATCCAGGGACACTTACACTGAGACCAAATCCAGGGACACTTACACTGAGACCAAATCCAGAGACACTTAACTGAGACCAAATCCAGGGACACTTAGACTGAGACCAAATCCAGGGACACTTACACTGAGACCAAATCCAGGGACACTTACACTGAGACCAAATCCAGAGACACTTACACTGAGACCCAATCCAGGGACACTTAAGCTGAGACCAAATCCAGGGACACTTACACTGAGACCAAATCCAGGGACACTTACACTGAGACCAAATCCAGGGACACTTACACTGAGACCAAATCCAGGGACACTTACACTGAGACCAAATCCAGGGACACTTACACTGAGACCAAACCCAGGGACACTTACACTGAGACCAAATCCAGGGACACTTACACTGAGACCAAATCCAGGGACACTTACACTGAGGCACCAAATCCAGGGGCACTTACACTGAGACCAAATCCAGGAACACTTACACTAAGACCAAATCCAGGGACACATACACTGAGACCAAATCCAGGGACACTTACAGTGACACCAAAACCAGAGGCACTTACACTGAGACCAAATCCAGGGACACTTACACTGAGACCAAATCCAGAGACACTTACACTGAGGGACCAAATCCAGAGACACTTACATTGAGACCAAATCCAGAGACACTTACACTGAGACCAAATCCAGGGACACTTACACTGAGACCAAATCCAGGGACACCTACACTGAGACCAAATCCAGGGACACTTACACTGAGGGACCAATCCAGGGACACTTACACTGAGGGACCAAATCCAGAGACACTAACACTGAGACCAAATCCAGAGACACTTAAACTGTGACCAAATCCAGGGACACTTACACAGAGGGACCAAATCCAGAGACACTTACACTGAGACCAAATCCAGAGACACTTACACTGAGACCAAATCCAGGGACACTTACACTGAGGGACCAAATCCAGGGACACTTACACTGAGATCAAATCCAGGGATACTTACACTGAGACCAAATCCAGGGACACTTACACTGAGACCAAATCCAGGGACACTTACACTGAGACCAAATCCAGGGACACTTACACTGAAACCAAATCCAGGGACACTTAAACTGAGACCAAATCCAGGGACACTTACACTGAGACCAAATCCAGGGACACTTACACTGAGACCAAATCCAGAGACACTTTCTCTGAGACCAAATCCAGGGACACTTACACTGAGACCAAATCCAGGGACACTTACACTGAGACCAAATCCAGAGACACTTAAACTGAGACCAAATCCAGGGACACTTACACTGAGACCAAATCCAGGGACACTTACACTGAGACCAAATCCAGGGACACTTACACTGAGACCAAATCCAGGGACACTTACACTGAGACCAAATCCAGGGACACTTACACTGAGACCAAATCCAGGGACACTTACACTGAGACCAAATCCAGGGACACTTACACTGAAACCAAATCCAGGGACACTTACACCGAGAACAAATCCAGGGAAATTTACACTGAGACCAAATCCAGGGACACTTACACTGAGACCAAATCCAGAGACACTTACACTGAGACCAAATCCAGGGACACTTACACTGAGACCAAATCCAGAGACACTTACACTGAGACCATATCCAGGGACACTTACACTGAGACCAAATCCAGGGACACTTACACTGAGACCAAATCCAGGGACACTTACACTGAGACCAAATCCAGGGACACTTACACTGAGACCCAATCCAGGGGCACTTACACTGTGACCAAATCCAGGGACACTTACACTGAGACCAAATCCAGGGACACTTACACTGAGACCAAATCCAGGGACACTTACGCTGAGACCAAATCCAGGGACACTTACAATGAGACCACATCCAGGGACACTTACACTGAGACCAAATACAGGGACACTTACACTGAGACCAAATCCAGGGACACTTACACTGAGACCAAATCCAGGGACACTTACACTGAGGGACCAATCCAGGGACACTTACACTGAGGGACCAAATCCAGAGACACTTGCACTGAGACCAAATCCAGAGACACTTAAACTGAGACCAAATCCAGGGACACTTACACTGAGGGACCAAATCCAGAGACACTGACACTGAGACCAAATCCAGAGACACTTGCACTGAGACCAAATCCAGGGACACTTACACTGAGGGACCAAATCCAGGGACACTTACACTGAGACCAAATCCAGGGACACTTACACTGAAACCAAATCCAGGGACACTTACACCGAGAACAAATCCAGGGAAATTTACACTGAGACCTAATCCAGGGACACTTACACTGAGACCAAATCCAGAGACACTTACACTGAGACCAAATCCAGGGACACTTACACTGAGACCAAATCCAGAGACACTTACACTGAGACCATATCCAGGGACACTTACACTGAGACCAAATCCAGGGACACTTACACTGAGACCAAATCCAGGGACACTTACACTGAGACCAAATCCAGAGACACTTACACTGAGACAAAATCCAGGGACACTTACACTGAGGACAAAATCCAGGGAAACTTACACTGAGACCAAATCCAGGGACACTTACACTGAGACCAAATCCAGGGACACTTACACTGAGACCAAATCCAGGGACACTTACACTGAGACCAAATCCAGGGACATTTACACTGAGACCAAATCCAGGGACACTTACACTGAGACCAAATCCAGGGACACTTACACTGAGACCCAATCCAGGGGCACTTACACTGAGACCAAATCCAGGGACACTTACACTGAGACCAAATCCAGGGACACTTACACTGAGACCAAATCCAGGGACACTTACGCTGAGACCAAATCCAGGGACACTTACAATGAGACCACCTCCAGGGACACTTACACTGAGACCAAATACAGGGACACTTACACTGAGACCAAATCCAGGGACACTTACACTGAGACCAAATCCAGGGACACTTACACTGAGGGACCAATCCAGGGACACTTACACTGAGGGACCAAATCCAGAGACACTTGCACTGAGACCAAATCCAGAGACACTTAAACTGAGACCAAATCCAGGGACACTTACACTGAGGGACCAAATCCAGAGACACTGACACTGAGACCAAATCCAGAGACACTTGCACTGAGACCAAATCCAGGGACACTTACACTGAGGGACCAAATCCAGGGACACTTACACTGAGACCAAATCCAGGGACACTTACACTGATACCAAATCCAGGGACACTTACACTGAGACCAAATCCAGGGACACTTACACTGAGGGACCAAATCCAGGGACACTCACACTGAGTGCAAATCCAGGGACACTCACACTGAGACCAAATCGAGGGACACTTAAACTGAGACCAAATCCAGGGACACTTACACTGAGACCAAATCCAGGGACACTTACACTGAGAGCAAATCCAGGGACACTTACACTGAGACCAAATCCAGGGACACTTACACTGAGGCCAAATCGAGGGACACTTAAACTGAGACCAAATCCAGGGACACTTACACTGAGACCAAATCCAGGGACACTGACACTGAGACCAAATCCAGAGACACTTACACTGAGACCAAATCCAGGGACACTTACACTGAGACCAAATCGAGGGACAGTTAAACTGAGACCAAATCCAGCGACACTTACACTGAGACCAAATCCAGGGACACTTACACTGAGACCAAATCGAGGGACACTTACACTGAGGCCAAATCGAGGGACACTTAAACTGAGACCAAATCCAGGGACACTTACACTGAGACCAAATCCAGGGACACTTACACTGAGACCAAATCCAGGGACACTTACACTGAGGCCAAATCCAGGCACACTTACACTGAGACCAAATCCAGGGACACTGACACTGAGACCAAATCCAGAGACACTTACACTGAGGCCAAATCCAGGGTCACTTACACTGAGACCAAATCCAGGGACACTGACACTGAGACCAAATCCAGAGACACTTACACTGAGACCAAATCCAGAGACACTTACACTGAGACCAAATCCAGGGACACTTACACTGAGACCAAATCCAGGGACACTTGCACTGAGAACAAATCCAGGGACACTTACAGAGAGGGACCAAATCCAGGGACAGTTACACTGAGACCAAATCCAGGGACACTGACACTGAGACAAAATCCAGGGACACTTAAACTGAGACCAAATCCAGGGACACTTACACTGAGACCCAATTCAGGGACACTTACACTGAGACCAAATCCAGGGACACTCACACTGAGACCAAATCTAGGGGCACTTACACTGAGACCAAATGCAGAGACACTTACACTGAGACCAAATCCAGGGACACTTACACTGAGACCCAATCCAGGGACACTTACACTGAGACCCAATCCAGGGACACTTAAGCTGAGACCAAATCCAGGGACACTTACACTGAGACCAAATCCAGGGACACTTACACTGAGACCAAATCCAGGGACACTTAAACTGAGACCAAATCCAGGGACACTTACACTGAGACCAAATCCAGGGACACTTACACTGAGACCAAATCCAGGGACACTTACACTGAGACCAAATCCAGGGACACTTACACTGAGATCAAATCCAGGGACACTTACACTGAGACCAAACCCAGGGACACTTACACTGAGACCAAATCCAGGGACACTTACACTGAGGGACCAAATCCAGGGTCACTTACACTGTGACCAAATCCAGACACACTTATACTGAGACCAAATCCAGGGACACTTACACTGAGACCAAATCCAGGGACACTTACACTGAGACCAAATCCAGGGACACTTACACTGAGACCAAATCCAGGGACACTTACACTGAGACCAAATCCAGGGACACTTACACTGAGGCACCAAATCCAGGGGCACTTACACTGAGACCAAATCCAGGAACACTTACACTAAGACCAAATCCAGGGACACATACACTGAGACCAAATCCAGGGACACTTACAGTGACACTAAAACCAGAGGCACTTACACTGAGACCAAATCCAGGGACACTTACACTGAGACCAAATCCAGAGACACTTACACTGAGGGACCAAATCCAGAGACACTTACATTGAGACCAAATCCAGAGACACTTACACTGAGACCAAATCCAGGGACACTTACACTGAGACCAAATCCAGGGACACCTACACTGAGACCAAATCCAGGGACACTTACACTGAGGGACCAATCCAGGGACACTTACACTGAGGGACCAAATCCAGAGACACTAACACTGAGACCAAATCCAGAGACACTTAAACTGTGACCAAATCCAGGGACACTTACACAGAGGGACCAAATCCAGAGACACTTACACTGAGACCAAATCCAGAGACACTTACACTGAGACCAAATCCAGGGACACTTTCACTGAGGGACCAAATCCAGGGACACTTACACTGAGATCAAATCCAGGGATACTTACACTGAGACCAAATCCAGGGACACTTACACTGAGACCCAATCCAGGAACACTTACACTGAGACCAAATCCAGGGACACTTACACTGAAACCAAATCCAGGGACACTTACACTGAGACCAAATCCAGGGACACTTACACTGAGACCAAATCCAGGGACACTTACACTGAGACCAAATCCAGAGACACTTTCACTGAGACCAAATCCAGGGACACTTACACTGAGACCAAATCCAGGGACACTTACACTGAGACCAAATCCAGAGACACTTAAACTGAGACCAAATCCAGGGACACTTACACTGAGACCAAATCCAGGGACACTTACACTGAGACCAAATCCAGGGACACTTACACTGAGACCAAATCCAGGGACACTTACACTGAGACCAAATCCAGGGACACTTACACTGAGACCAAATCCAGGGACACTTACACTGAAACCAAATCCAGGGACACTTACACCGAGAACAAATCCAGGGAAATTTACACTGAGACCAAATCCAGGGACACTTACACTGAGACCAAATCCAGAGACACTTACACTGAGACCAAATCCAGGGACACTTACACTGAGACCAAATCCAGAGACACTTACACTGAGACCATATCCAGGGACACTTACACTGAGACCAAATCCAGGGACACTTACACTGAGACCAAATCCAGGGACACTTACACTGAGACCAAATCCAGAGACACTTACACTGAGACAAAATCCAGGGACACTTACACTGAGGACAAAATCCAGGGAAACTTACACTGAGACCAAATCCAGGGACACTTACACTGAGACCAAATCCAGGGACACTTACACTGAGACCAAATCCAGGGACACTTACACTGAGACCAAATCCAGGGACACTTACACTGAGACTAAATCCAGGGACACTTACACTGAGACCAAATCCAGGGACACTTACACTGAGACCAAATCCAGGGACACTTACGCTGAGACCAAATCCAGGGACACTTACAATGAGACCACATCCAGGGACACTTACACTGAGACCAAATACAGGGACACTTACACTGAGACCAAATCCAGGGACACTTACACTGAGACCAAATACAGAGACACTTACACTGAGACCAAATCCAGGGAAACTTACACTGAGACCAAATCCAGGGACACTTACACTGAGACCAAATCCAGGGACACTTTCACTGACACCAAATCCAGGTACACTTACACTGAGACCAAATTCAGGGACACTTACACTGAGACCAAATCCAGGGACACTTACACTGAGACCAAATCCAGGGACACTTACACTGAGACCAAATCCAGGGACACTTACACTGAGACCAAGCCAAGGAAACTTGCACTGAGGGACCAAATCCAGGGACACTTACACTGAGACCAAATCCAGGGACACTTACACTGAGACCAAATCCAGGGACACTTACACTGAGACTAAATCCAGGGTCACCAACACTGAGGGAACAAATCCAGGGTCACTTACACTGAGACCAAATCCAGAGACACTTACACTGAGACCAAATCCAGGGAAACTTACACTGAGACCAAATCCAGGGGCACTTATACTGAGACCAAATCCAGAGACACTTACACTGAGACCAAATCCAGGGGCACTTACACTGAGACCAAATCCAGAGACACTTAAACTGAGACCAAATCCAGGGACACTTAAACTGAGACCAAATCCAGGGACACTTACACTGAGGCACCAAATCCAGGGACACTTACACTGAGACCAAATCCAGGGACACTTACACTGAGGGACCAATCCAGGGACACTTACACTGAGCGACCAAATCCAGAGACACTTGCACTGAGACCAAATCCAGAGACACTTAAACTGAGACCAAATCCAGGGACACTTACACTGAGACCAAATCCAGGGACACTTACACTGAGACCAAATCCAGGGACACTTACACTGAGACCAAATCCAGGGACACTTGCACTGAGACCAAATCCAGAGACACTTAAACTGAGACCAAATCCAGGGACACTTACACTGAGACCAAATTCAGGGACACTTACACTGAGACCAAATCCAGGGACACTTACACTGAGACCAAATCCAGGGACACTTACACTGAGACCAAGCCAAGGAAACTTGCACTGAGGGACCAAATCCAGGGACACTTACACTGAGACCAAATCCAGGGACACTTACACTGAGACCAAATCCAGGGACACTTACACTGAGACCAAATCCAGGGTCACCAACACTGAGGGAACAAATCCAGGGTCACTTACACTGAGACCAAATCCAGAGACACTTACACTGAGACCAAATCCAGGGACACTTACACTGAGACCAAATCCAGGGGCACTTACACTGAGACCAAATCCAGGGACACTTACACTGAGACCAAGCCAAGGAAACTTACACTGAGGGACCAAATCCAGGGACACTTACACTGATCCAAATCCAGGGACACTTACAGTGAGACCAAATCCAGGGACACTTACACTGAGACCAAATCCAGGGTCACCTACACTGAGGGAACAAATCCAGGGTCACTTACACTGAGACCAAATCCAGAGACACTTAAACTGAGACCAAATCCAGGGACACTTAAACTGAGACCAAATCCAGGGACACTTACACTGAGGCACCAAATCCAGGGACACTTACACTGAGACCAAATCCAGGGACACTTACACTGAGGGACCAATCCAGGGACACTTACACTGAGCGACCAAATCCAGAGACACTTGCACTGAGACCAAATCCAGAGACACTTACACTGAGACCAAATCCAGGGACACTTACACTGAGGGACCAAATCCAGAGACACTTACACTGAGACCAAATCCAGGGACACTTACACTGAGACCAAATCCAGGGACACTTACACTGAGACCAAATCCAGGGACACTTACACTGAGACCAAATCGAGGGACACTTAAACTGAGACCAAATCCAGGGACACTTACACTGAGACCAAATCCAGGGACACTTACACTGAGGGACCAAATCCAGGGACACTTACACTGAGATCAAATCAAGGGACACTTACACTGAGACAAATCCAGGGACAGTCACACTGAGACCAAATCCAGGGACACTTACACTGAGGGACCAAATCCAGGGACACTTACACTGAGGCCAAATCCAGGGACACTTGCACTGAGACCAAATCCAGGGACACTCACACTGAGACCAAATCCAGGGACACTTACACTGAGGCCAAATCCAGGGACAATTACACTGAGACCAAATCCAGGGACACTTACACTGAGACCAAATCCAGGGACACTTACACTGAGACCAAATCCAGGGACACTTACACTGAGACCAAATCCAGGGACACTTACACTGAGACCAAATCCAGGGACACTTACGCTGAGACCAAATCCAGGGACACTTACAATGAGACCACATCCAGGGACACTTACACTGAGACCAAATACAGGGACACTTACACTGAGACCAAATCCAGGGACACTTACACTGAGACCAAATCCAGAGACACTTACACTGAGACCAAATCCAGGGAAACTTACACTGAGACCAAATCCAGGGACACTTACACTGAGACCAAATCCAGGGACACTTTCACTGACACCAAATCCAGGGACACTTACACTGAGACCAAATTCAGGGACACTTACACTGAGACCAAATCCAGGGACACTTACACTGAGACCAAATCCAGGGACACTTACACTGAGACCAAATCCAGGGACACTTACACTGAGACCAAGCCAAGGAAACTTGCACTGAGGGACCAAATCCAGGGACACTTACACTGAGACCAAATCCAGGGACACTTACACTGAGACCAAATCCAGGGACACTTACACTGAGACCAAATCCAGAGACACTTACACTGAGCCCAAATCCAGGGAAACTTACACTGAGGGACCAAATCCAGGGACACTTACACTGAGACCAAATCCAGGGACACTTACAGTGAGACCAAATCCAGGGACACTTACACTGAGACCAAATCCAGGGACACTTACACTGAGACCAAATCCAGGGACACTGACACTGAGACCAAGCCAAGGAAACTTACACTGAGGGACCAAATCCAGGGACACTTACACTGATCCAAATCCAGGGACACTTACAGTGAGACCAAATCCAGGGACACTTACACTGAGACCAAATCCAGGGTCACTTACACTGATCCAAATCCAGGGACACTTACAGTGAGACCAAATCCAGGGACACTTACACTGAGACCAAATCCAGGGACACTTACACTGAGACCAAATCCAGGGACACTTACACTGAGACCAAATCCAGGGACACTTACACTGAGACCAAGCCAAGGAAACTTACACTGAGGGACCAAATCCAGGGACACTTACACAGATCCAAATCCAGGGACACTTACAGTGAGACCAAATCCAGGGACACTTACACTGAGACCAAATCCAGGGTCACCTACACTGAGGGAACAAATCCAGGGTCACTTACACTGAGACCAAATCCAGAGACACTTACACTGAGACCAAATCCAGGGACACTTAAACTGAGACCAAATCCAGGGACACTTACACTGAGACCAAATCCAGGGACACTTACACTGAGGGACCAATCCAGGGACACTTACACTGAGGGACCAAATCCAGAGACACTTGCACTGAGACCAAATCCAGAGACACTTAAACTGAGACCAAATCCAGGGACACTTACACTGAGACCAAATCCAGGGACACTTACACTGAGACCAAATCCAGGGACACTTACACTGAGACCAAATTCAGGGACACTTACACTGAGACCAAATCCAGGGACACTTACACTGAGACCAAATCCAGGGACACTTACACTGAGACCAAGCCAAGGAAACTTGCACTGAGGGACCAAATCCAGGGACACTTACACTGAGACCAAATCCAGGGACACTTACACTGAGACCAAATCCAGGGTCACTTACACTGAGACCAAATCCAGAGACACTTACACTGAGACCAAATCCAGGGACACTTACACTGAGACCAAATCCAGGGGCACTTACACTGAGACCAAATCCAGGGACACTTACACTGAGACCAAGCCAAGGAAACTTACACTGAGGGACCAAATCCAGGGACACTTACACTGATCCAAATCCAGGGACACTTACAGTGAGACCAAATCCAGGGACACTTACACTGAGACCAAATCCAGGGTCACCTACACTGAGGGAACAAATCCAGGGTCACTTACACTGAGACCAAATCCAGAGACACTTACACTGAGACCAAATCCAGGGACACTTAAACTGAGACCAAATCCAGGGACACTTACACTGAGGCACCAAATCCAGGGACACTTACACTGAGACCAAATCCAGGGACACTTACACTGAGGAACCAATCCAGGGACACTTACACTGAGCGACCAAATCCAGAGACACTTGCACTGAGACCAAATCCAGAGACACTTACACTGAGACCAAATCCAGGGACACTTACACTGAGGGACCAAATCCAGAGACACTTACACTGAGACCAAATCCAGGGACACTTACACTGAGACCAAATCCAGGGACACTTACACTGAGACCAAATCCAGGGACACTTACACTGAGACCAAATCGAGGGACACTTAAACTGAGACCAAATCCAGGGACACTTACACTGAGACCAAATCCAGGGACACTTACACTGAGACCAAATCCAGGGACACTTACACTGAGACCAAATCCAGGGACACTTACACTGAGACCAAATCCAGGGACACTTACACTGAGACCAAATCCAGGGACACTTACACTGAGACCAAATCCAGGGACACTTACACTGAGAACAAATCCAGGGACACTTACACTGAGACCCAATCCAGGGACACTTACACTGAGACCAAATCCAGGGAAACTTACACTGAAACCAAATCCAGGGACACTTACACTGAGGCCAAATCCAGGGACACTTACCCTGAGACCATATCCAGAGACACTTACACTGAGACCAAATCCAGGGACACTTACACTGAGGCCAAATCCAGAGACACTTACACTGAGACCATATCCAGGGACACTTACACTGAGGCCAAATCCAGGGAAACTTACACTGAGACCAAATCCAGGGTCACTTACACTGAGACCAAATCCAGGGACACTTACACAGAGACCAAATCCAGGGACACTTACACTGAGACCAAATCCAGAGACACTTACACTGAGACAAAATCCAGGGACACTTGCACTGAGGCCAAAATCCAGGGAAACTTACACTGAGACCAAATCCAGGGACACTTACACAGAGACCAAATCCAAGGACACTTACACTGAGACCAAATCCAGGGACACTTAAACTGAGACCAAATCCAGGGACACTTACGCTGAGACCAAATCCAGGGACACTTACAATGAGACCACATCCAGGGACACTTACACTGAGACCAAATCCAGGGACACTTTCACTGACACCAAATCCAGGGACACTTACACTGAGACCAAATTCAGGGACACTTACACTGAGACCAAATCCAGGGACACTTACACTGAGACCAAATCCAGGGACACTTACACTGAGACCAAGCCAAGGAAACTTACACTGAGGGACGAAATCCAGGGACACTTACACTGAGACCAAATCCAGGGGCACTTACACTGATCCAAATCCAGGGACACTTACAGTGAGACGAAATCCAGGGACACTTACACTGAGACCAAATCCAGGGTCACCTACACTGAGGGAACAAATCCAGGGTCACTTACACTGAGACCAAATCCAGAGACACTTACACTGAGACCAAATCCAGGGACACTTAAACTGAGACCAAATCCAGGGACACTTATACTGAGACCAAATCCAGGGACACTCACACTGAGACCAAATCCAGGGACACTTACACTGAGGCACCAAATCCAGGGACAATTACACTGAGACCAAATCCAGGGACACTTACACAGAGATCAAATCCAGGGACACTTACACTGAGACCAAATCCAGGGACACTTACACTGAGGGACCAATCCAGGGACACTTACACTGAGGGACCAAATCCAGAGACACTTGCACTGAGACCAAATCCAGAGACACTTAAACTGAGACCAAATCCAGGGACACTTACACTGAGGCACCAAATCCAGAGACACTGACACTGAGACCAAATCCAGAGACACTTGCACTGAGACCAAATCCAGGGACACTTACACTGAGGGACCAAATCCAGGGACACTTACACTGAGACCAAATCCAGGGACACTTACACTGATACCAAATCCAGGGACACTTACACTGAGACCAAATCCAGGGACACTTACACTGAGACCAAATCCAGGGACACTTACAGTGAGACCAAATCCAGGGACACTTACACTGAGACCAAATCCAGGGTCACCTACACTGAGGGAACAAATCCAGGGTCACTTACACTGAGACCAAATCCAGAGACACTTACACTGAGACCAAATCCAGGGACACTTAAACTGAGACCAAATCCAGGGACACTTACACTGAGGCACCAAATCCAGGGACACTTACACTGAGACCAAATCCAGGGACACTTACACTGAGGAACCAATCCAGGGACACTTACACTGAGCGACCAAATCCAGAGACACTTGCACTGAGACCAAATCCAGAGACACTTACACTGAGACCAAATCCAGGGACACTTACACTGAGGGACCAAATCCAGAGACACTTACACTGAGACCAAATCCAGGGACACTTACACTGAGACCAAATCCAGGGACACTTACACTGAGACCAAATCCAGGGACACTTACACTGAGACCAAATCGAGGGACACTTAAACTGAGACCAAATCCAGGGACACTTACACTGAGACCAAATCCAGGGACACTTACACTGAGACCAAATCCAGGGACACTTACACTGAGACCAAATCCAGGGACACTTACACTGAGACCAAATCCAGGGACACTTACACTGAGACCAAATCCAGGGACACTTACACTGAGACCAAATCCAGGGACACTTACACTGAGAACAAATCCAGGGACACTTACACTGAGACCCAATCCAGGGACACTTACACTGAGACCAAATCCAGGGAAACTTACACTGAAACCAAATCCAGGGACACTTACACTGAGGCCAAATCCAGGGACACTTACCCTGAGACCATATCCAGAGACACTTACACTGAGACCAAATCCAGGGACACTTACACTGAGGCCAAATCCAGAGACACTTACACTGAGACCATATCCAGGGACACTTACACTGAGGCCAAATCCAGGGAAACTTACACTGAGACCAAATCCAGGGTCACTTACACTGAGACCAAATCCAGGGACACTTACACAGAGACCAAATCCAGGGACACTTACACTGAGACCAAATCCAGAGACACTTACACTGAGACAAAATCCAGGGACACTTGCACTGAGGCCAAAATCCAGGGAAACTTACACTGAGACCAAATCCAGGGACACTTACACAGAGACCAAATCCAAGGACACTTACACTGAGACCAAATCCAGGGACACTTAAACTGAGACCAAATCCAGGGACACTTACGCTGAGACCAAATCCAGGGACACTTACAATGAGACCACATCCAGGGACACTTACACTGAGACCAAATCCAGGGACACTTTCACTGACACCAAATCCAGGGACACTTACACTGAGACCAAATTCAGGGACACTTACACTGAGACCAAATCCAGGGACACTTACACTGAGACCAAATCCAGGGACACTTACACTGAGACCAAGCCAAGGAAACTTACACTGAGGGACGAAATCCAGGGACACTTACACTGAGACCAAATCCAGGGGCACTTACACTGATCCAAATCCAGGGACACTTACAGTGAGACGAAATCCAGGGACACTTACACTGAGACCAAATCCAGGGTCACCTACACTGAGGGAACAAATCCAGGGTCACTTACACTGAGACCAAATCCAGAGACACTTACACTGAGACCAAATCCAGGGACACTTAAACTGAGACCAAATCCAGGGACACTTATACTGAGACCAAATCCAGGGACACTCACACTGAGACCAAATCCAGGGACACTTACACTGAGGCACCAAATCCAGGGACAATTACACTGAGACCAAATCCAGGGACACTTACACAGAGATCAAATCCAGGGACACTTACACTGAGACCAAATCCAGGGACACTTACACTGAGGGACCAATCCAGGGACACTTACACTGAGGGACCAAATCCAGAGACACTTGCACTGAGACCAAATCCAGAGACACTTAAACTGAGACCAAATCCAGGGACACTTACACTGAGGCACCAAATCCAGAGACACTGACACTGAGACCAAATCCAGAGACACTTGCACTGAGACCAAATCCAGGGACACTTACACTGAGGGACCAAATCCAGGGACACTTACACTGAGACCAAATCCAGGGACACTTACACTGATACCAAATCCAGGGACACTTACACTGAGACCAAATCCAGGGACACTTACATTGAGGGACCAAATCCAGGGACACTCACACTGAGTGCAAATCCAGGGACACTCACACTGAGACCAAATCGAGGGACACTTAAACTGAGACCAAATCCAGGGACACTTACACTGAGACCAAATCCAGGGACACTTACACTGAGACCAAATCCAGGGACACTTACACTGAGACCAAATCCAGGCACACTTACACTGAGGCCAAATCGAGGGACACTTAAACTGAGACCAAATCCAGGGACACTTACACTGAGACCAAATCCAGGGACACTGATACTGAGACCAAATCCAGAGACACTTACACTGAGACCAAATCCAGGGACACTTACACTGAGACCAAATCGAGGGACACTTAAACTGAGACCAAATCCAGGGACACTTACACTGAGACCAAATCCAGGGACACTTACGCTGAGACCAAATCCAGGGACACTTACACTGAGACCAAATCCAGGGACGCTTACACTGAGACCAAATCCAGGGACACTTACACTGAGGCCAAATCGAGGGACACTTAAACTGAGACCAAATCCAGGGACACTTACACTGAGACCAAATCCAGGGACACTTACACTGAGACCAAATCCAGGGACACTTACACTGAGGCCAAATCCAGGCACACTTACACTGAGACCAAATCCAGGGACACTGACACTGAGACCAAATCCAGAGACACTTACACTGAGGCCAAATCCAGGGTCACTTACACTGAGACCAAATCCAGGGACACTGACACTGAGACCAAATCCAGAGACACTTACACTGAGACCAAATCCAGAGACACTTACACTGAGACCAAATCCAGGGACACTTACACTGAGACCAAATCCAGGGACACTTACACTGAGAACAAATCCAGGGACACTTACAGAGAGGGACCAAATCCAGGGACACTTACACTGAGACCAAATCCAGGGACACTGACACTGAGACAAAATCCAGGGACACTTAAACTGAGACCAAATCCAGGGACACTTACACTGAGACCCAATTCAGGGACACTTACACTGAGACCAAATCCAGGGACACTCACACTGAGACCAAATCTAGGGACACTTACACTGAGACCAAATCCAGAGACACTTACACTGAGACCAAATCCAGGGACACTTACACTGAGACCAAATCCAGGGACACTTGCACTGAGACCAAATCCAGGGACACTTACACTGAGACCAAATCCAGGGACACTTACACTGAGACCAAATCCAGAGACACTTAACTGAGACCAAATCCAGGGACACTTACACTGAGACCAAATCCAGGGACACTTACACTGAGACCAAATCCAGGGACACTTACACTGAGACCAAATCCAGAGACACTTACACTGAGACCCAATCCAGGGACACTTAAGCTGAGACCAAATCCAGGGACACTTACACTGAGACCAAATCCAGGGACACTTACACTGAGACCAAATCCAGGGACACTTAAACTGAGACCAAATCCAGGGACACTTACACTGAGACCAAATCCAGGGACACTTACACTGAGACCAAAACCAGGGACACTTACACTGAGACCAAATCCAGGGACACTTACACTGAGACCAAAACCAGGGACACTTACACTGAGACCAAATCCAGGGACACTTAAACTGAGACCAAATCCAGGGACACTTACACTGAGACCAAATCCAGGGACACTTACACTGAGACCAAATCCAGGGACACTTAAACTGAAACCAAATCCAGGGACACTTACACTGAGACCAAATCCAGGGACACTTACACTGAGACCAAATCCAGGGACACTTACACCGAGACCAAATCCAGGGACACTTACACTGAGACCAAATCCAGAGACACTTACACTGAGACCAAATCCAGGGACACTTACACTGAGACCAAATCCAGGGACACTTACAATGAGACCAAATCCAGGGACACTTATACTGACGCCAAAATCCAGGGAAACTTACACTGAGACCAAATCCAGGGACACTTACACTGAGACCAAATCCAGGGACACTTACGCTGAGACCAAATCCAGGGACACTTACACTGAGGGACCAAATCCAGGGACACTTACACTGAGACCAAATCAAGGGACATTTACACTGAGACCATATCCAGGGACACTTACACTGAGACCAAATCCAGGAACACTTACACTGAGACCAAATCCAGGGTCACTTACACTGAGGGACGAAATCCAGGGTCACTTACACTGTGACCAAATCCAGACACACTTACACTGAGACCAAATCCAGGGACACTTACACTGAGACCAAATCCAGGGACACTTACACTGAGACAAATCCAGGGACAGTCACACTGAGACCAAATCCAGGGACACTTACACTGAGGGACCAAATCCAGGGACACTTACACTGAGATCAAATCAAGGGACACTTACACTGAGACAAATCCAGGGACAGTCACACTGAGACCAAATCCAGGGACACTTACACTGAGGGACCAAATCCAGGGATACTTACACTGAGACCAAATCCAGGGACACTCACACTGAGACCAAATCCAGGGACACTTACACTGAGACCAAATCCAGGGACACTTACACTGAGACCAAATCCAGGGACACTTACACTGAGACCAAATCCAGGGACACTTACACTGAGGCACCAAATCCAGGGGCACTTACACTGAGACCAAATCCAGGAACACTTACACTAAGACCAAATCCAGGGACACATACACTGAGACCAAATCCAGGGACACTTACACTGAGACCAAATCCAGGGACACTTACACTGAGACCAAATCCAGAGACACTTACACTGAGGGACCAAATCCAGAGACACTTACATTTAGACCAAATCCAGGGACACTTACACTGAGACCAAATCCAGTGACACTTACACTGAGACCAAATCCAGGGACACTTACACTGAGACCAAATCCAGAGACACTTGCACTGAGGGACCAAATCCAGAGACACTTACATTGAGACCAAATCCAGGGACACTTACACTGAGACCAAATCCAGAGACACTTAAACTGAGACCAAATCCAAGGACATTTACACTGAGACCAGATCCAGAGACACTTGCACTGAGACCAAATCCAGGGACACTTACACTGAGACCAAATCCAGAGACACTTACATTGAGACCAAATCCAGGGACACTTACACTGAGACCAAATCCAGAGACACTTAAACTGAGACCAAATCCAGGGACACTTAAACTGAGACCAAATCCAGGGACACTTACACTGAGACCAAATCCAAGGACATTTACACTGAGACCAGATCCAGAGACACTTGCACTGAGACCAAATCCAGAGACACTTAAACTGAGACCAAATCCAGAGACACTTAAACTGAGACCAAATCCAAGGACATTTACACTGAGACCAGATCCAGAGACACTTGCACTGAGACCAAATCCAGGGACACTTACACTGAGACCAAATCCAGAGACACTTACATTGAGACCAAATCCAGGGACACTTACACTGAGACCAAATCCAGAGACACTTACACTGAGACCAAATCCAGGGACACTTACACTGAGACCAAATCCAGGGACACTTACACTGAGACCAAATCCAGGGACACTTACACTGAGACCAAATCCAGGGACACTTACACCGAGACCAAATCCAGGGACACTTACACTGAGACCAAATCGAGGGACACTTAAACTGAGACCAAATCCAGGGACACTTACACTGAGACCAAATCCAGGGACACTTACACTGAGACCAAATCGAGGGACACTTAAACTGAGACCAAATCCAGGGACACTTACACTGAGACCAAATCCAGGGACACTTACACTGAGACCAAATCCAGGGACACTGACACTGAGACCAAATCCAGAGACACTTATACTGAGGCCAAATCCAGGGTCACTTACACTGAGACCAAATCCAGGGACACTGACACTGAGACCAAATCCAGAGACACTTACACTGAGACCAAATCCAGAGACACTTACACTGAGACCAAATCCAGGGACACTTACACTGAGACCAAATCCAGGGACACTTACACTGAGAACAAATCCAGGGACACTTACACAGAGGGACCAAATCCAGGGACAGTTACACTGAGACCAAATCCAGGCACACTGACACTGAGACCAAATCCAGGGACACTTAAACTGAGACCAAATCCAGGGACACTTACACTGAGACCCAATCCAGGGACACTTACACTCAGACCAAATCCAGGGACACTCACACTGAGACCAAATCTAGGGACACTTAGACTGAGACCAAATCCAGAGACACTTACACTGAGACCAAATCCAGAGACACTTACACTGAGACCAAATCCAGGGACACCTGCACTGAGACCAAATCCAGGGACACTTACACTGAGACCAAATCCAGGGACACTTACACTGAGGGACCAAATCCAGGGACACTTACAATGAGACCAAATCCAGGCACACTTACACTGAGACCAAATCCAGGGACACTTACACTGAGACCAAATCCAGGGACACTTACACTGAGACCAAATCCAGGGACACTTACACTGAGACCAAATCCAGGGACACTTACACTGAGACCAAATCCAGAGACACTTACACTGAGACCCAATCCAGGGACACTTAAGCTGAGACCAAATCCAGGGACACTTACGCTGAGACCAAATCCAGGGACACTTACACTGAGACCAAATCCAGGGACACTTACACTGAGACCAAATCCAGGGACACTTACACTGAGACCAAATCCAGGGACACTTACACTGAGACCAAATCCAGGGACACTTACACTGAGACCAAATCCAGGGACACTTATACTGAGACCAAATCCAGAGACACTTACACAGAGACCAAATCCAGGGACACTTACACAGAGACCAAATCCAGGGACACTTACAATGAGACCAAATCCAGGGACATTTACACTGACGCCAAAATCCAGGGAAACTTACACTGAGACCAAATCCAGGGACACTTACACTGAGACCAAATCCAGGGACACTTACGCTGAGACCAAATCCAGGGACACTTACACTGAGGGATCAAATGCAGGGACACTTACACTGAGACCAAATCAAGGGACATTTACACTGAGACCATATCCAGGGACACTTACACTGAGACCAAATCCAGGAACACTTACACTGAGACCAAATCCAGGGTCACTTACACTGAGGGACCAAATCCAGGGTCACTTACACTGTGACCAAATCCAGACACACTTACACTGAGACCAAATCCAGGGACACTTACACTGAGACCAAATCCAGGGACACTTACACTGAGACAAATCCAGGGACACTTACACTGAGGGAACAAATCCAGGGACACTTACACTGAGACCAAATCCAGGGACACTTACACTGAGACCAAATCCAGGGACACTTACACTGAGACCAAATCCAGGGACACTTACACTGAGGGACCAAATCCAGGGACACTTACACTGAGATCAAATCAAGGGACACTTACACTGAGACAAATCCAGGGACAGTCACACTGAGACCAAATCCAGGGACACTTACACTGAGGGACCAAATCCAGGGACACTTACACTGAGACCAAATCCAGGGACACTTGCACTGAGACCAAATCCAGGGACACTCACACTGAGACCAAATCCAGGGACACTTACACTGAGGCCAAATCCAGGGACAATTACACTGAGACCAAATCCAGGGACACTTACACTGAGACCAAATCCAGGGAAACTTACACTGAGACCAAATCCAGGGACACTTACACTGAGACCAAATCCAGGGACACTTACACTGAGGCACCAAATCCAGGGGCACTTACACTGAGACCAAATCCAGGAACACTTACACAGAGGGACCAAATCCAGGGACAGTTACACTGAGACCAAATCCAGGCACACTGACACTGAGACCAAATCCAGGGACACTTAAACTGAGACCAAATCCAGGGACACTTACACTGAGACCCAATCCAGGGACACTTACACTGAGACCAAATCCAGGGACACTCACACTGAGACCAAATCTAGGGACACTTAGACTGAGACCAAATCCAGAGACACTTACACTGAGACCAAATCCAGAGACACTTACACTGAGACCAAATCCAGGGACACCTGCACTGAGACCAAATCCAGGGACACTTACACTGAGACCAAATCCAGGGACACTTACACTGAGGGACCAAATCCAGGGACACTTACACTGAGACCAAATCCAGGCACACTTACACTGAGACCAAATCCAGGGACACTTACACTGAGACCAAACCCAGGGACACTTACACTGAGACCAAATCCAGGGACAGTTACACTGAGACCAAATCCAGGGACACTTACACTGAGACCAAATCCAGGGACACTTACACTGAGACCAAATCCAGAGACACTTAACTGAGACCAAATCCAGGGACACTTACACTGAGACCAAATCAAGGGACACTTACACTGAGACCAAATCCAGGGACACTTACACTGAGACCAAATCCAGAGACACTTACACTGAGACCAAATCCAGGGACACTTACACTGAGACCAAATCCAGGGACACTTACACTGAGGGACCAAATCCAGGGACACTTACACTGAGATCAAATCAAGGGACACTTACACTGAGACAAATCCAGGGACAGTCACACTGAGACCAAATCCAGGGACACTTACACTGAGGGACCAAATCCAGGGACACTTACACTGAGACCAAATCCAGGGACACTTGCACTGAGACCAAATCCAGGGACACTTACACTGAGACCAAATTCAGGGACACTTACACTGAGACCAAATCCAGGGACACTTACACTGAGACCAAATCCAGGGACACTTACACTGAGACCAAGCCAAGGAAACTTGCACTGAGGGACCAAATCCAGGGACACTTACACTGAGACCAAATCCAGGGACACTTACACTGAGACCAAATCCAGGGTCACTTACACTGAGACCAAATCCAGAGACACTTACACTGAGACCAAATCCAGGGACACTTACACTGAGACCAAATCCAGGGGCACTTACACTGAGACCAAATCCAGGGACACTTACACTGAGACCAAGCCAAGGAAACTTACACTGAGGGACCAAATCCAGGGACACTTACACTGATCCAAATCCAGGGACACTTACAGTGAGACCAAATCCAGGGACACTTACACTGAGACCAAATCCAGGGTCACCTACACTGAGGGAACAAATCCAGGGTCACTTACACTGAGACCAAATCCAGAGACACTTACACTGAGACCAAATCCAGGGACACTTAAACTGAGACCAAATCCAGGGACACTTACACTGAGGCACCAAATCCAGGGACACTTACACTGAGACCAAATCCAGGGACACTTACACTGAGGAACCAATCCAGGGACACTTACACTGAGCGACCAAATCCAGAGACACTTGCACTGAGACCAAATCCAGAGACACTTACACTGAGACCAAATCCAGGGACACTTACACTGAGGGACCAAATCCAGAGACACTTACACTGAGACCAAATCCAGGGACACTTACACTGAGACCAAATCCAGGGACACTTACACTGAGACCAAATCCAGGGACACTTACACTGAGACCAAATCGAGGGACACTTAAACTGAGACCAAATCCAGGGACACTTACACTGAGACCAAATCCAGGGACACTTACACTGAGACCAAATCCAGGGACACTTACACTGAGACCAAATCCAGGGACACTTACACTGAGACCAAATCCAGGGACACTTACACTGAGACCAAATCCAGGGACACTTACACTGAGACCAAATCCAGGGACACTTACACTGAGAACAAATCCAGGGACACTTACACTGAGACCCAATCCAGGGACACTTACACTGAGACCAAATCCAGGGAAACTTACACTGAAACCAAATCCAGGGACACTTACACTGAGGCCAAATCCAGGGACACTTACCCTGAGACCATATCCAGAGACACTTACACTGAGACCAAATCCAGGGACACTTACACTGAGGCCAAATCCAGAGACACTTACACTGAGACCATATCCAGGGACACTTACACTGAGGCCAAATCCAGGGAAACTTACACTGAGACCAAATCCAGGGTCACTTACACTGAGACCAAATCCAGGGACACTTACACAGAGACCAAATCCAGGGACACTTACACTGAGACCAAATCCAGAGACACTTACACTGAGACAAAATCCAGGGACACTTGCACTGAGGCCAAAATCCAGGGAAACTTACACTGAGACCAAATCCAGGGACACTTACACAGAGACCAAATCCAAGGACACTTACACTGAGACCAAATCCAGGGACACTTAAACTGAGACCAAATCCAGGGACACTTACGCTGAGACCAAATCCAGGGACACTTACAATGAGACCACATCCAGGGACACTTACACTGAGACCAAATCCAGGGACACTTTCACTGACACCAAATCCAGGGACACTTACACTGAGACCAAATTCAGGGACAGTTACACTGAGACCAAATCCAGGGACACTTACACTGAGACCAAATCCAGGGACACTTACACTGAGACCAAGCCAAGGAAACTTACACTGAGGGACGAAATCCAGGGACACTTACACTGAGACCAAATCCAGGGGCACTTACACTGATCCAAATCCAGGGACACTTACAGTGAGACGAAATCCAGGGACACTTACACTGAGACCAAATCCAGGGTCACCTACACTGAGGGAACAAATCCAGGGTCACTTACACTGAGACCAAATCCAGAGACACTTACACTGAGACCAAATCCAGGGACACTTAAACTGAGACCAAATCCAGGGACACTTATACTGAGACCAAATCCAGGGACACTCACACTGAGACCAAATCCAGGGACACTTACACTGAGGCACCAAATCCAGGGACAATTACACTGAGACCAAATCCAGGGACACTTACACAGAGATCAAATCCAGGGACACTTACACTGAGACCAAATCCAGGGACACTTACACTGAGGGACCAATCCAGGGACACTTACACTGAGGGACCAAATCCAGAGACACTTGCACTGAGACCAAATCCAGAGACACTTAAACTGAGACCAAATCCAGGGACACTTACACTGAGGCACCAAATCCAGAGACACTGACACTGAGACCAAATCCAGAGACACTTGCACTGAGACCAAATCCAGGGACACTTACACTGAGGGACCAAATCCAGGGACACTTACACTGAGACCAAATCCAGGGACACTTACACTGATACCAAATCCAGGGACACTTACACTGAGACCAAATCCAGGGACACTTACATTGAGGGACCAAATCCAGGGACACTCACACTGAGTGCAAATCCAGGGACACTCACACTGAGACCAAATCGAGGGACACTTAAACTGAGACCAAATCCAGGGACACTTACACTGAGACCAAATCCAGGGACACTTACACTGAGACCAAATCCAGGGACACTTACACTGAGACCAAATCCAGGCACACTTACACTGAGGCCAAATCGAGGGACACTTAAACTGAGACCAAATCCAGGGACACTTACACTGAGACCAAATCCAGGGACACTGATACTGAGACCAAATCCAGAGACACTTACACTGAGACCAAATCCAGGGACACTTACACTGAGACCAAATCGAGGGACACTTAAACTGAGACCAAATCCAGGGACACTTACACTGAGACCAAATCCAGGGACACTTACGCTGAGACCAAATCCAGGGACACTTACACTGAGACCAAATCCAGGGACGCTTACACTGAGACCAAATCCAGGGACACTTACACTGAGGCCAAATCGAGGGACACTTAAACTGAGACCAAATCCAGGGACACTTACACTGAGACCAAATCCAGGGACACTTACACTGAGACCAAATCCAGGGACACTTACACGGAGGCCAAATCCAGGCACACTTACACTGAGACCAAATCCAGGGACACTGACACTGAGACCAAATCCAGAGACACTTACACTGAGGCCAAATCCAGGGTCACTTACACTGAGACCAAATCCAGGGACACTGACACTGAGACCAAATCCAGAGACACTTACACTGAGACCAAATCCAGAGACACTTACACTGAGACCAAATCCAGGGACACTTACACTGAGACCAAATCCAGGGACACTTACACTGAGAACAAATCCAGGGACACTTACAGAGAGGGACCAAATCCAGGGACACTTACACTGAGACCAAATCCAGGGACACTGACACTGAGACAAAATCCAGGGACACTTAAACTGAGACCAAATCCAGGGACACTTACACTGAGACCCAATTCAGGGACACTTACACTGAGACCAAATCCAGGGACACTCACACTGAGACCAAATCTAGGGACACTTACACTGAGACCAAATCCAGAGACACTTACACTGAGACCAAATCCAGGGACACTTACACTGAGACCAAATCCAGGGACACTTGCACTGAGACCAAATCCAGGGACACTTACACTGAGACCAAATCCAGGGACACTTACACTGAGACCAAATCCAGAGACACTTAACTGAGACCAAATCCAGGGACACTTACACTGAGACCAAATCCAGGGACACTTACACTGAGACCAAATCCAGGGACACTTACACTGAGACCAAATCCAGAGACACTTACACTGAGACCCAATCCAGGGACACTTAAGCTGAGACCAAATCCAGGGACACTTACACTGAGACCAAATCCAGGGACACTTACACTGAGACCAAATCCAGGGACACTTAAACTGAGACCAAATCCAGGGACACTTACACTGAGACCAAATCCAGGGACACTTACACTGAGACCAAAACCAGGGACACTTACACTGAGACCAAATCCAGGGACACTTACACTGAGACCAAAACCAGGGACACTTACACTGAGACCAAATCCAGGGACACTTAAACTGAGACCAAATCCAGGGACACTTACACTGAGACCAAATCCAGGGACACTTACACTGAGACCAAATCCAGGGACACTTAAACTGAAACCAAATCCAGGGACACTTACACTGAGACCAAATCCAGGGACACTTACACTGAGACCAAATCCAGGGACACTTACACCGAGACCAAATCCAGGGACACTTACACTGAGACCAAATCCAGAGACACTTACACTGAGACCAAATCCAGGGACACTTACACTGAGACCAAATCCAGGGACACTTACAATGAGACCAAATCCAGGGACACTTATACTGACGCCAAAATCCAGGGAAACTTACACTGAGACCAAATCCAGGGACACTTACACTGAGACCAAATCCAGGGACACTTACGCTGAGACCAAATCCAGGGACACTTACACTGAGGGACCAAATCCAGGGACACTTACACTGAGACCAAATCAAGGGACATTTACACTGAGACCATATCCAGGGACACTTACACTGAGACCAAATCCAGGAACACTTACACTGAGACCAAATCCAGGGTCACTTACACTGAGGGACGAAATCCAGGGTCACTTACACTGTGACCAAATCCAGACACACTTACACTGAGACCAAATCCAGGGACACTTACACTGAGACCAAATCCAGGGACACTTACACTGAGACAAATCCAGGGACAGTCACACTGAGACCAAATCCAGGGACACTTACACTGAGGGACCAAATCCAGGGACACTTACACTGAGATCAAATCAAGGGACACTTACACTGAGACAAATCCAGGGACAGTCACACTGAGACCAAATCCAGGGACACTTACACTGAGGGACCAAATCCAGGGATACTTACACTGAGACCAAATCCAGGGACACTCACACTGAGACCAAATCCAGGGACACTTACACTGAGACCAAATCCAGGGACACTTACACTGAGACCAAATCCAGGGACACTTACACTGAGACCAAATCCAGGGACACTTACACTGAGGCACCAAATCCAGGGGCACTTACACTGAGACCAAATCCAGGAACACTTACACTAAGACCAAATCCAGGGACACATACACTGAGACCAAATCCAGGGACACTTACACTGAGACCAAATCCAGGGACACTTACACTGAGACCAAATCCAGAGACACTTACACTGAGGGACCAAATCCAGAGACACTTACATTTAGACCAAATCCAGGGACACTTACACTGAGACCAAATCCAGTGACACTTACACTGAGACCAAATCCAGGGACACTTACACTGAGACCAAATCCAGAGACACTTGCACTGAGGGACCAAATCCAGAGACACTTACATTGAGACCAAATCCAGGGACACTTACACTGAGACCAAATCCAGAGACACTTAAACTGAGACCAAATCCAAGGACATTTACACTGAGACCAGATCCAGAGACACTTGCACTGAGACCAAATCCAGGGACACTTACACTGAGACCAAATCCAGAGACACTTACATTGAGACCAAATCCAGGGACACTTACACTGAGACCAAATCCAGAGACACTTAAACTGAGACCAAATCCAGGGACACTTAAACTGAGACCAAATCCAGGGACACTTACACTGAGACCAAATCCAAGGACATTTACCCTGAGACCAGATCCAGAGACACTTGCACTGAGACCAAATCCAGAGACACTTAAACTGAGACCAAATCCAGAGACACTTAAACTGAGACCAAATCCAAGGACATTTACACTGAGACCAGATCCAGAGACACTTGCACTGAGACCAAATCCAGGGACACTTATACTGAGACCAAATCCAGAGACACTTACATTGAGACCAAATCCAGGGACACTTACACTGAGACCAAATCCAGGGACACTTACACTGAGACCAAATCCAGAGACACTTACACTGAGACCAAATCCAGGGACACTTACACTGAGACCAAATCCAGGGACACTTACACTGAGACCAAATCCAGGGACACTTACACTGAGACCAAATCCAGGGACACTTACACCGAGACCAAATCCAGGGACACTTACACTGAGACCAAATCGAGGGACACTTAAACTGAGACCAAATCCAGGGACACTTACACTGAGACCAAATCCAGGGACACTTACACTGAGACCAAATCGAGGGACACTTAAACTGAGACCAAATCCAGGGACACTTACACTGAGACCAAATCCAGGGACACTTACACTGAGACCAAATCCAGGGACACTGACACTGAGACCAAATCCAGAGACACTTATACTGAGGCCAAATCCAGGGTCACTTACACTGAGACCAAATCCAGGGACACTGACACTGAGACCAAATCCAGAGACACTTACACTGAGACCAAATCCAGAGACACTTACACTGAGACCAAATCCAGGGACACTTACACTGAGACCAAATCCAGGGACACTTACACTGAGAACAAATCCAGGGACACTTACACAGAGGGACCAAATCCAGGGACAGTTACACTGAGACCAAATCCAGGCACACTGACACTGAGACCAAATCCAGGGACACTTAAACTGAGACCAAATCCAGGGACACTTACACTGAGACCCAATCCAGGGACACTTACACTCAGACCAAATCCAGGGACACTCACACTGAGACCAAATCTAGGGACACTTAGACTGAGACCAAATCCAGAGACACTTACACTGAGACCAAATCCAGAGACACTTACACTGAGACCAAATCCAGGGACACCTGCACTGAGACCAAATCCAGGGACACTTACACTGAGACCAAATCCAGGGACACTTACACTGAGGGACCAAATCCAGGGACACTTACAATGAGACCAAATCCAGGCACACTTACACTGAGACCAAATCCAGGGACACTTACACTGAGACCAAATCCAGGGACACTTACACTGAGACCAAATCCAGGGACACTTACACTGAGACCAAATCCAGGGACACTTACACTGAGACCAAATCCAGAGACACTTACACTGAGACCCAATCCAGGGACACTTAAGCTGAGACCAAATCCAGGGACACTTACGCTGAGACCAAATCCAGGGACACTTACACTGAGACCAAATCCAGGGACACTTACACTGAGACCAAATCCAGGGACACTTACACTGAGACCAAATCCAGGGACACTTACACTGAGACCAAATCCAGGGACACTTACACTGAGACCAAATCCAGGGACACTTATACTGAGACCAAATCCAGAGACACTTACACAGAGACCAAATCCAGGGACACTTACACAGAGACCAAATCCAGGGACACTTACAATGAGACCAAATCCAGGGACATTTACACTGACGCCAAAATCCAGGGAAACTTACACTGAGACCAAATCCAGGGACACTTACACTGAGACCAAATCCAGGGACACTTACGCTGAGACCAAATCCAGGGACACTTACACTGAGGGATCAAATGCAGGGACACTTACACTGAGACCAAATCAAGGGACATTTACACTGAGACCATATCCAGGGACACTTACACTGAGACCAAATCCAGGAACACTTACACTGAGACCAAATCCAGGGTCACTTACACTGAGGGACCAAATCCAGGGTCACTTACACTGTGACCAAATCCAGACACACTTACACTGAGACCAAATCCAGGGACACTTACACTGAGACCAAATCCAGGGACACTTACACTGAGACAAATCCAGGGACACTTACACTGAGGGAACAAATCCAGGGACACTTACACTGAGACCAAATCCAGGGACACTTACACTGAGACCAAATCCAGGGACACTTACACTGAGACCAAATCCAGGGACACTTACACTGAGGGACCAAATCCAGGGACACTTACACTGAGATCAAATCAAGGGACACTTACACTGAGACAAATCCAGGGACAGTCACACTGAGACCAAATCCAGGGACACTTACACTGAGGGACCAAATCCAGGGACACTTACACTGAGACCAAATCCAGGGACACTTGCACTGAGACCAAATCCAGGGACACTCACACTGAGACCAAATCCAGGGACACTTACACTGAGGCCAAATCCAGGGACAATTACACTGAGACCAAATCCAGGGACACTTACACTGAGACCAAATCCAGGGAAACTTACACTGAGACCAAATCCAGGGACACTTACACTGAGACCAAATCCAGGGACACTTACACTGAGGCACCAAATCCAGGGGCACTTACACTGAGACCAAATCCAGGAACACTTACACAGAGGGACCAAATCCAGGGACAGTTACACTGAGACCAAATCCAGGCACACTGACACTGAGACCAAATCCAGGGACACTTAAACTGAGACCAAATCCAGGGACACTTACACTGAGACCCAATCCAGGGACACTTACACTGAGACCAAATCCAGGGACACTCACACTGAGACCAAATCTAGGGACACTTAGACTGAGACCAAATCCAGAGACACTTACACTGAGACCAAATCCAGAGACACTTACACTGAGACCAAATCCAGGGACACCTGCACTGAGACCAAATCCAGGGACACTTACACTGAGACCAAATCCAGGGACACTTACACTGAGGGACCAAATCCAGGGACACTTACACTGAGACCAAATCCAGGCACACTTACACTGAGACCAAATCCAGGGACACTTACACTGAGACCAAACCCAGGGACACTTACACTGAGACCAAATCCAGGGACAGTTACACTGAGACCAAATCCAGGGACACTTACACTGAGACCAAATCCAGGGACACTTACACTGAGACCAAATCCAGAGACACTTAACTGAGACCAAATCCAGGGACACTTACACTGAGACCAAATCCAGGGACACTTACACTGAGACCAAATCCAGGGACACTTACACTGAGACCAAATCCAGAGACACTTACACTGAGACCAAATCCAGGGACACTTACACTGAGACCAAATCCAGGGACACTTACACTGAGGGACCAAATCCAGGGACACTTACACTGAGATCAAATCAAGGGACACTTACACTGAGACAAATCCAGGGACAGTCACACTGAGACCAAATCCAGGGACACTTACACTGAGGGACCAAATCCAGGGACACTTACACTGAGACCAAATCCAGGGACACTTGCACTGAGACCAAATCCAGGGACACTCACACTGAGACCAAATCCAGGGACACTTACACTGAGGCCAAATCCAGGGACAATTACACTGAGACCAAATCCAGGGACACTTACACTGAGACCAAATCCAGGGACACTTACACTGAGACCAAATCCAGGGACACTTACACTGAGACCAAATCCAGGGACACTTACACTGAGGCACCAAATCCAGGGGCACTTACACTGAGACCAAATCCAGGAACACTTACACAGAGGGACCAAATCCAGGGACAGTTACACTGAGACCAAATCCAGGCACACTGACACTGAGACCAAATCCAGGGACACTTAAACTGAGACCAAATCCAGGGACACTTACACTGAGACCCAATCCAGGGACACTTACACTGAGACCATATCCAGGGACACTCACACTGAGACCAAATCTAGGGACACTTAGACTGAGACCAAATCCAGAGACACTTACACTGAGACCAAATCCAGAGACACTTACACTGAGACCAAATCCAGGGACACCTGCACTGAGACCAAATCCAGGGACACTTACACTGAGACCAAATCCAGGGACACTTACACTGAGGGACCAAATCCAGGGACACTTACACTGAGACCAAATCCAGGCACACTTATACTGAGACCAAATCCAGGGACACTTACACTGAGACCAAATCCAGGGACACTTACACTGAGACCAAATCCAGGGACACTTACACTGAGACCAAATCCAGAGACACTTAACTGAGACCAAATCCAGGGACACTTACACTGAGACCAAATCCAGGGACACTTACACTGAGACCAAATCCAGGGACACTTACACTGAGACCAAATCCAGAGACACTTACACTGAGACCCAATCCAGGGACACTTAAGCTGAGACCAAATCCAGGGACACTTACACTGAGACCAAATCCAGGGACACTTACACTGAGACCAAATCCAGGGACACTTACACTGAGACCAAATCCAGGGACACTTACACTGAGACCAAATCCAGGGACACTTACACTAAGACCAAATCCAGGGACACTTACACTGAGACCAAATCCAGGGACACTTATACTGAGACCAAATCCAGAGACACTTACACTGAGACCAAATCCAGGGACACTTACACAGAGACCAAATCCAGGGACACTTACAATGAGACCAAATCCAGGGACACTTACACTGACGCCAAAATCCAGGGAAACCTACACTGAGACCAAATCCAGGGACACTTACACTGAGACCAAATCCAGGGACATTTACGCTGAGACCAAATCCAGGGACACTTACACTGAGGGACCAAATGCAGGGACACTTACACTGAGACCAAATCAAGGGACATTTACACTGAGACCATATCCAGGGACACTTACACTGAGACCAAATCCAGGAACACTTACACTGAGACCAAATCCAGGGTCACTTACACTGAGGGACCAAATCCAGGGTCACTTACACTGTGACCAAATCCAGACACACTTACACTGAGACCAAATCCAGGGACACTTACACTGAGACCAAATCCAGGGACACTTACACTGAGACAAATCCAGGGACACTTACACTGAGGGAACAAATCCAGGGACACTTACACTGAGACCAAATCCAGGGACACTTACACTGAGACCAAATCCAGGGACACTTACACTGAGACCAAATCCAGGGACACTTACACTGAGGGACCAAATCCAGGGACACTTACACTGAGATCAAATCAAGGGACACTTACACTGAGACAAATCCAGGGACAGTCACACTGAGACCAAATCCAGGGACACTTACACTGAGGGACCAAATCCAGGGACACTTACACTGAGACCAAATCCAGGGACACTTGCACTGAGACCAAATCCAGGGACACTCACACTGAGACCAAATCCAGGGACACTTACACTGAGGCCAAATCCAGGGACAATTACACTGAGACCAAATCCAGGGACACTTACACTGAGACCAAATCCAGGGACACTTACACTGAGACCAAATCCAGGGACACTTACACTGAGACCAAATCCAGGGACACTTACACTGAGGCACCAAATCCAGGGGCACTTACACTGAGACCAAATCCAGGAACACTTACACTAAGACCAAATCCAGGGACACATACACTGAGACCAAATCCAGGGACACTTACACTGAGACCAAATCCAGGGACACTTACACTGAGACCAAATCCAGGGACACTTAAACTGAGACCAAATCCAGGGACACTTACACTGAGACCAAATCCAGGGACACTTACACTGAGACCAAATCCAGGGACACTTACACTGAGACCAAATCCAGGGACACTTACACTGAGACCAAATCCAGGGACACTTACACTGAGACCAAATCCAGAGACACTTACACTGAGACCAAATCCAGGGACACTTACACTGAGACCAAATCCAGGGACACTTACACTGAGACCAAATCCAGGGACACTTACACTGAGACCAAATCCAGGGACACTTACACTGAGACCAAATCCAGGGACACTTACACTGAGACCAAATCCAGAGACACTTACACTGAGACCAAATCCAGAGACACTTACACTGAGACCAAATCCAGAGACACTTACACTGATACCAAATCCAGAGACACTTACACTGAGGGACCAAATCCAGAGACACTTACATTGAGACCAAATCCAGAGACACTTACACTGAGACCAAATCCAGGGACACTTACACTGAGACCAAATCCAGGGACACTTACACTGAGACCAAATCCAGGGCCACTTACACTGAGGGACCAATCCAGGGACACTTACACTGAGGGACCAAATCCAGAGACACTTACACTGAGACCAAATCCAGAGACACTTAAACTGTGACTAAATCCAGGGACACTTACACAGAGGGACCAAATCCAGAGACACTTACACTGAGACCAAATCCAGAGACACTTACACTGAGACCAAATCCAGGGACACTTATACTGAGACCAAATCCAGAGACACTTACACTGAGACCAAATCCAGGGACACTTACACAGAGACCAAATCCAGGGACACTTACAATGAGACCAAATCCAGGGACACTTACACTGAGGGACCAAATCCAGAGACACTTACATTGAGACCAAATCCAGGGACACTTACACTGAGACCAAATCCAGAGACACTTACACTGAGACCAAATCCAGGGACACTTATACTGAGACCAAATCCAGAGACACTTACACTGAGGGACCAAATCCAGAGACACTTACATTGAGACCAAATCCAGGGACACTTAAACTGAGACCAAATCCAGGGACACTTACACTGAGGGACCAAATCCAGAGACACTGACACTGAGACCAAATCCAGAGACACTTGCACTGAGACCAAATCCAGGGACACTTACACTGAGGGACCAAATCCAGGGACACTTACACTGAGACCAAATCCAGGGACACTTACACTGAGACCAAATCCAGGGACACTTACACTGAGACCAAATCCAGGGACACTTACACTGAGGGACCAAATCCAGGGACACTTAAACTGAGACCAAATCCAGGGACACTTACACTGAGACCAAATCCAGGGACACTTACACTGAGACCAAATCCAGGGAAACTTACACTGAAACCAAATCCAGGGACAGTTACACCGAGAACAAATCCAGGGAAATTTACACTGAGACCAAATCCAGGGATACTTACACTGAGACCAAATCCAGGGACACTTACACTGAGACCAAATCCAGAGACATTTACACTGAGACCAAATCCAGGGACACTTACACTGAGACCAAATCCAGAGACACTTACACTGAGACCATATCCAGGGACACTTACACTGAGGCCAAATCCAGGGAAACTTACACTGAGACCAAATCCAGGGTCACTTACACTGAGACAAAATCCAGGGACACTTACACTGAGACCAAATCCAGGGACACTTACACTGAGACCAAATCCAGGGACACTTACACTGAGACCAAATCCAGGGACACTTACACTGAGGCCAAATCGAGGGACACTTAAACTGAGACCAAATCCAGGGACACTTACACTGAGACCAAATCCAGGGACACTTGCACTGAGACCAAATCCAGGGACACTTACACTGAGGCCAAATCCAGGCACACTTACACTGAGACCAAATCCAGGGACACTGGCACTGAGACCAAATCCAGGGACACTTACACTGAGGCCAAATCCAGGGTCACTTACACTGAGACCAAACCCAGGAACACTTACACTAAGACCAAATCCAGGGACACATACACTGAGACCAAATCCAGGGACACTTACACTGAGACCAAATCCAGAGACACTTACACTGAGGGACCAAATCCAGAGACACTTACATTGAGACCAAATCCAGGGACACTTACACTGAGACCAAATCCAGAGACACTTACACTGAGACCAATTCCAGGGACACTTACACTGAGACCAAATCCAGAGACACTTACACTGAGGGAGCAAATCCAGAGACACTTACATTGAGACCAAATCCAGGGACACTTACACTGAGACCAAATCCAGAGACACTTAAACTGAGACCAAATCCAGGGACACTTACACTGAGGGACCAAATCCAGAGACACTGACACTGAGACCAAATCCAGAGACACTTGCACTGAGACCAAATCCAGGGACACTTACACTGAGGGACCAAATCCAGGGACACTTACACTGAGACCAAATCCAGGGACACTTACACTGAGACCAAATCCAGGGACACTTACACTGAGACCAAATCCAGGGACACTTACACTGAGGGACCAAATCCAGGGACACTTAAACTGAGACCAAATCCAGGGACATTTACACTGAGACCAAATCCAGGGACACTTACACTGAGACCAAATCCAGGGACACTTAAACTGAGACCAAATCCAGGGACACTTACACTGAGACCAAATCCAGGGACACTTACACTGAGACCAAATCCAGGGACACTTACACTGAGACCAAATCCAGGGACACTTACACTGAGACCAAATCCAGGGACACTTACACTGAGACCAAATCCAGAGACACTTACACTGAGACCAAATCCAGGGACACTTATACTGAGACCAAATCCAGAGACACTTACACTGAGACCAAATCCAGAGACACTTACACTGATACCAAATCCAGAGACACTTACACTGAGGGACCAAATCCAGAGACACTTACATTGAGACCAAATCCAGAGACACTTACACTGAGACCAAATCCAGGGACACTTACACTGAGACCAAATCCAGGGTCACTTACACTGAGACCAAATCCAGGGCCACTTACACTGAGGGACCAATCCAGGGACACTTACACTGAGGGACCAAATCCAGAGACACTTACACTGAGACCAAATCCAGAGACACTTACACTGAGACCAAATCCAGGGACACTTACACTGAGGGACCAAATCCAGGGACACTTACACTGAGACCAAATCCAGGGATACTTACACTAAGACCAAATCCAGAGACACTTACACTGAGACCAAATCCAGGGACACTTACACTGAGACCAAATCCAGGGACACTTACACTGAGACCAAATCCAGAGACACTTAGACTGAGACCAAATCCAGGGACACTTACACTGAGACCAAATCCAGAGACACTTACACTGAGACCAAATCCAGGGACACTTTCACTGAGACCAAATCCAGGGACACTTAAACTGAGACCAAATCCAGGGACACTTACACTGAGACCAAATCCAGGGACACTTACACTGAGACCAAATCCAGAGACACTTACACTGAGACCAAATCCAGGGACACTTACACTGAGACCAAATCCAGGGACACTGACACTGAGACCAAATCCAGGGACACTTACACTGAGGGACCAATCCAGGGACACTTACACTGAGGGACCAAATCCAGAGACACTTACACTGAGACCAAATCCAGAGACACTTAAACTGTGACCAAATCCAGGGACACTTACACAGAGGGACCAAATCCAGAGACACTTACACTGAGACCAAATCCAGAGACACTTACACTGAGACAAATCCAGGGACAGTCACACTGAGACCAAATCCAGGGACACTTACACTGAGACCAAATCCAGGTACACTCACACTGAGACCAAATCCAGGGACACTTACACTGAGACAAATCCAGGGACAGTCACACTGAGACCAAATCCAGGGACACTTACACTGAGACCAAATCCAGGGACACTCACACTGAGACCAAATCCAGGGACACTTACACTGAGACCAAATCCAGGGGCACTTACACTGAGACAAATCCAGGGACAGTCACACTGAGACCAAATCCAGGGACACTTACACTGAGACAAAATCCAGGGACACTCACACTGAGACCAAATCCAGGGACACTCACACTGAGACCAAATCCAGGGACACTTACACTGAGACCAAATCCAGGGACACTTACACTGAGACCAAATCCAGGGACACATACACTGAGACCAAATCCAGGGACACTTATACTGTGACCAAATCCAGAGACACATACACTGAGACCAAATCCAGGGACACTTACACTGAGACCAAATCCAGAGACACTTACACTGAGGGACCAAATCCAGAGACACTTACATTGAGACCAAATCCAGAGACACTTACACTGAGACCAAATCCAGGGACACTTACACTGAGACCAAATCCAGGGACACTTACACTGAGACCAAATACAGGGACACTTACACTGAGGGACCAAATCCAGGGACACTTACACTGAGACCAACTCCAGGGACACTTTCACTGACACCAAATCCAGGGACACTTACACTGAGACCAAATTCAGGGACACTTACACTGAGACCAAATCCAGGGAATCTTACACTGAGACCAAATCCAGGGACACTTACACTGAGAACAAATCCAGGGACACTTACACTGAGACCAAATCCAGGGACACTTACAGTGAGACCAAATCCAGGGACACTTACACTGAGACCAAATCCAGGGTCACTTACACTGAGGGACCAAATCCAGGGTCACTTACACTGAGACCAAATCCAGAGACACTTACACTGAGACCAAATCCAGAGACACTTAAACTGAGACCAAATCCAGGGACACTTACACTGAGGCCAAAATCCAGGGATACTTACACTGAGACCAAATCCAGGGACACTTACACTGAGACCAAATCCAAGGACACTTACACTGAGACCATATCCAGGGACACTTACACTGAGACCAAATCCAGGGACACTTACACTGAGACCAGATCCGGGGAAACTTACACTGAGACCAAATCCAGGGACACTTACACTGAGACCAAATCCAGGGACACTTTCACTGACACCAAATCCAGGGACACTTACACTGAGACCAAATTCAGGGACACTTACACTGAGACCAAATCCAGGGAATCTTACACTGAGACCAAATCCAGGAACACTTACACTGAGACCAAATCCAGGGACACTTACACTGAGACCAAGTCCAGGGACACTTACACTGAGACCAAATCCAGAGACACTTACACTGAGACCAAATCCAGGGACACTTACAGTGAGACCAAATCCAGGGACACTTACACTGAGACCAAATCCAGGGACACTTACAGTGAGACCAAATCCAGGGACACTTACACTGAGACCAAATCCAGGGACACTTACAGTGAGACCAAATCCAGGGACACTTACACTGAGACCAAATCCAGGGTCACTTACACTGAGGGACCAAATCCAGGGTCACTTACACTGAGACCAAATCCAGAGACACTTACACTGAGACCAAATCCAGAGACACTTAAACTGAGACCAAATCCAGGGACACTTACACTGAGGCCAAAATCCAGGGATACTTACACTGAGACCAAATCCAGGGACACTTACACTGAGACCAAATCCAGGGACACTTACACTGAGACCATATCCAGGGACACTTACACTGAGACCAAATCCAGGGACACTTACACTGAGACCAGATCCGGGGAAAATTACACTGAGACCAAATCCAGGGACACTTACACTGAGACCAAATCCAGGGACACTTTCACTGACACCAAATCCAGGGACACTTACACTGAGACCAAATTCAGGGACACTTACACTGAGACCAAATCCAGGGAATCTTACACTGAGACCAAATCCAGGAACACTTACACTGAGACCAAATCCAGGGACACTTACACTGAGACCAAGTCCAGGGACACTTACACTGAGGGACCAAATCCAGGTACACTTACACTGAGACCAAATCCAGGGACACTTACACTGAGACCAAATCCAGGGACACTTACAGTGAGACCAAATCCAGGGACACTTACACTGAGACCAAATCCAGGGTCACTTACACTGAGGGACCAAATCCAGGGTCACTTACACTGAGACCAAATCCAGAGACACTTACACTGAGACCAAATCCAGAGACACTTAAACTGAGACCAAATCCAGGGACACTTACACTTAGACCAAATCCAGGGACACTTACACAGAGATCAAATCCAGGGACACTTACACTGAGACCAAATCCAGGGACACTTACACTGAGACCAAATCCAGGGTCACCAACACTGAGGGAACAAATCCAGGGTCACTTACACTGAGATCAAATCAAGGGACACTTACACTGAGACAAATCCAGGGACAGTCACACTGAGACCAAATCCAGGGACACTTACACTGAGGGACCAAATCCAGGGACACTTACACTGAGATCAAATCCAGGGACACTTGCACTGAGACCAAATCCAGGGACACTCACACTGAGACCAAATCCAGGGACACTTACACTGAGGCCAAATCCAGGGACAATTTCACTGAGACCAAATCCAGGGACACTTACACTGAGACCAAATCCAGGGACACTTACACTGAGACCAAATCCAGGGACACTTACACTGAGACAAAATCCAGGGACACTTACACTGAGGCACCAAATCCAGGGGCACTTACACTGAGACCAAATCCAGGAACACTTACACTAAGACCAAATCCAGGGACACATACACTGAGACCAAATCCAGGGACACTTACACTGAGACCAAATCCAGAGACACTTACACTGAGGGACCAAATCCAGAGACACTTACATTGAGACCAAATCCAGGGACACTTACACTGAGACCAAATCCAGAGACACTTACACTGAGACCAAATCCAGGGACACTTATACTGAGACCAAATCCAGAGACACTTACACTGAGGGACCAAATCCAGAGACACTTACATTGAGACCAAATCCAGGGACACTTAAACTGAGACCAAATCCAGGGACACTTACACTGAGGGACCAAATCCAGAGACACTGACACTGAGACCAAATCCAGAGACACTTGCACTGAGACCAAATCCAGGGACACTTACACTGAGGGACCAAATCCAGGGACACTTACACTGAGCCCAAATCCAGGGACACTTACACTGAGACCAAATCCAGGGACACTTACACTGAGACCAAATCCAGGGACACTTAAACTGAGACCAAATCCAGGGACACTTACACTGAGACCAAATCCAGGGACACTTACACTGAGACCAAATCCAGGGAAACTTACACTGAAACCAAATCCAGGGACAGTTACACCGAGAACAAATCCAGGGAAATTTACACTGAGACCAAATCCAGGGATACTTACACTGAGACCAAATCCAGGGACACTTAAACTGAGACCAAATCCAGAGACATTTACACTGAGACCAAATCCAGGGACACTTACACTGAGACCAAATCCAGGGCACTTACACTGAGACCAAATCCAGAGACACTTACACTGAGACCATATCCAGGGACACTTACACTGAGGCCAAATCCAGGGAAACTTACACTGAGACCAAATCCAGGGTCACTTACACTGAGACAAAATCCAGGGACACTTACACTGAGACCAAATCCAGGGACACTTACACTGAGACCAAATCCAGGGACACTTACACTGAGACCAAATCCAGGGACACTTACACTGAGGCCAAATCGAGGGACACTTAAACTGAGACCAAATCCAGGGACACTTACACTGAGACCAAATCCAGGGACACTTGCACTGAGACCAAATCCAGGGACACTTACACTGAGGCCAAATCCAGGCACACTTACACTGAGACCAAATCCAGGGACACTGGCACTGAGACCAAATCCAGGGACACTTACACTGAGGCCAAATCCAGGGTCACTTACACTGAGACCAAACCCAGGAACACTTACACTAAGACCAAATCCAGGGACACATACACTGAGACCAAATCCAGGGACACTTACACTGAGACCAAATCCAGAGACACTTACACTGAGGGACCAAATCCAGAGACACTTACATTGAGACCAAATCCAGGGACACTTACACTGAGACCAAATCCAGAGACACTTACACTGAGACCAATTCCAGGGACACTTACACTGAGACCAAATCCAGAGACACTTACACTGAGGGAGCAAATCCAGAGACACTTACATTGAGACCAAATCCAGGGACACTTACACTGAGACCAAATCCAGAGACACTTAAACTGAGACCAAATCCAGGGACACTTACACTGAGGGACCAAATCCAGAGACACTGACACTGAGACCAAATCCAGAGACACTTGCACTGAAACCAAATCCAGGGACACTTACACTGAGGGACCAAATCCAGGGACACTTACACTGAGACCAAATCCAGGGACACTTACACTGAGACCAAATCCAGGGACACTTACACTGAGACCAAATCCAGGGACACTTACACTGAGGGACCAAATCCAGGGACACTTAAACTGAGACCAAATCCAGGGACACTTACACTGAGACCAAATCCAGGGACACTTACACTGAGACCAAATCCAGGGACACTTAAACTGAGACCAAATCCAGGGACACTTACACTGAGACCAAATCCAGGGACACTTACACTGAGACCAAATCCAGGGACACTTACACTGAGACCAAATCCAGGGACACTTACACTGAGACCAAATCCAGGGACACTTACACTGAGACCAAATCCAGAGACACTTACACTGAGACCTAATCCAGGGACACTTATACTGAGACCAAATCCAGAGACACTTACACTGAGACCAAATCCAGAGACACTTACACTGATACCAAATCCAGAGACACTTACACTGAGGGACCAAATCCAGAGACACTTACATTGAGACCAAATCCAGAGACACTTACACTGAGACCAAATCCAGGGACACTTACACTGAGACCAAATCCAGGGACACTTACACTGAGACCAAATCCAGGGCCACTTACACTGAGGGACCAATCCAGGGACACTTACACTGAGGGACCAAATCCAGAGACACTTACACTGAGACCAAATCCAGAGACACTTACACTGAGACCAAATCCAGGGACACTTACACTGAGGGACCAAATCCAGGGACACTTACACTGAGACCAAATCCAGGGATACTTACACTAAGACCAAATTCAGAGACACTTACACTGAGACCAAATCCAGGGACACTTACACTGAGACCAAATCCAGGGACACTTACACTGAGACCAAATCCAGGGACACTTACACTGAGACCAAATCCAGGGACACTTACACTGAGACCAAATCCAGAGACACTTAGACTGAGACCAAATCCAGGGACACTTACACTGAGACCAAATCCAGAGACACTTAGACTGAGACCAAATCCAGGGACACTTACACTGAGACCAAATCCAGAGACACTTACACTGAGACCAAATCCAGGGACACTTTCACTGAGACCAAATCCAGGGACACTTAAACTGAGACCAAATCCAGGGACACTTACACTGAGACCAAATCCAGGGACACTTACACTGAGACCAAATCCAGAGACACTTACACTGAGACCAAATCCAGGGACACTTACACTGAGACCAAATCCAGGGACACTTACACTGAGACCAAATCCAGGGACACTTACACTGAGACCAAATCCAGGGACACTGACACTGAGACCAAATCCAGGGACACTTACACTGAGGGACCAATCCAGGGACACTTACACTGAGGGACCAAATCCAGAGACACTTACACTGAGACCAAATCCAGAGACACTTAAACTGTGACCAAATCCAGGGACACTTACACAGAGGGACCAAATCCAGAGACACTTACACTGAGACCAAATCCAGAGACACTTACACTGAGACAAATCCAGGGACAGTCACACTGAGACCAAATCCAGGGACACTTACACTGAGACCAAATCCAGGGACACTCACACTGAGACCAAATCCAGGGACACTTACACTGAGACAAATCCAGGGACAGTCACACTGAGACCAAATCCAGGGACACTTACACTGAGACCAAATCCAGGGACACTCACACTGAGACCAAATCCAGGGACACTTACACTGAGACCAAATCCAGGGGCACTTACACTGAGACAAATCCAGGGACAGTCACACTGAGACCAAATCCAGGGACACTTACACTGAGACCAAATCCAGGGACACTCACACTGAGACCAAATCCAGGGACACTCACACTGAGACCAAATCCAGGGACACTTACACTGAGACCAAATCCAAATACACTTACACTGAGACCAAATCCAGGGACACATACACTGAGACCAAATCCAGGGACACTTATACTGTGACCAAATCCAGAGACACCTACACTGAGACCAAATCCAGGGACACTTACACTGAGACCAAATCCAGAGACACTTACACTGAGGGACCAAATCCAGAGACACTTACATTGAGACCAAATCCAGAGACACTTACACTGAGACCAAATCCAGGGACACTTACACTGAGACCAAATCCAGGGACACTTACACTGAGACCAAATCCAGGGACACTTACACTGAGGGACCAAATCCAGGGACACTTACACTGAGACCAACTCCAGGGACACTTTCACTGACACCAAATCCAGGGACACTTACACTGAGACCAAATTCAGGGGAACTTACACTGAGACCAAATCCAGGGAATCTTACACTGAGACCAAATCCAGGGACACTTACACTGAGACCAAATCCAGGGACACTTACACTGAGACCAAGTCCAGGGACACTTACACTGAGGGACCAAATCCAGGTACACTTACACTGAGACCAAATCCAGGGACACTTACACTGAGACCAAATCCAGGGACACTTACAGTGAGACCAAATCCAGGGACACTTACACTGAGACCAAATCCAGGGTCACTTACACTGAGGGACCAAATCCAGGGTCACTTACACTGAGACCAAATCCAGAGACACTTACACTGAGACCAAATCCAGAGACACTTAAACTGAGACCAAATCCAGGGACACTTACACTTAGACCAAATCCAGGGACACTTACACAGAGATCAAATCCAGGGACACTTACACTGAGACCAAATCCAGGGACACTTATACTGAGACCAAATCCAAAGACACTTACACAGAGATCAAATCCAGGGACACTTACACTGAGGGACCAAATCCAGGGACACTTACACTGAGACCAAATCCAGAGACACTTAAACTGAGACCAAATCCAGGGACACTGACACTGAGGGACCAAATCCAGGGACACTTGCACTGAGAACAAATCCAGAGACACTTACACTGAGACCAAATCCAGGGACACTTACACTGAGGGACCAAATCCAGGGACACTTACACTGAGACCAAATCCAGGGACACTTACACTGAGACCAAATCCAGGGACACTGACACTGAGACCAAATCCAGGGACACTTACACTGAGACCAAATCCAGGGACACTTACACTGAGACCAAATCCAGGGACACTTGCACTGAGACCAAATCCAGGGACACTTACACTGAGACCAAATCCAGGGACACTGACACTGAGACAAAATCCAGAGACACTTACACTGAGGCCAAATCCAGGGTCACTTACACTGAGACCAAATCCAGGGACACATACACTGAGACCAAATCCAGGGACACTTAAACTGAGACCAAATCCAGAGACACGTACACTGAGACCAAATCCAGAGACACTTACACTGAGATCAAATCCAGGGACACTTACACTGAGGTCAAAATCCAGGGAAACTTACACTGAGACCAAATCCAGGGACACTTACACTGAGACCAAATCCAGGGACACTTACACTGAGACCAAATCCAGGGACACTTACACTGAGACCAAATCCAGGGACACTGACACTGAGACCAAATCCAGGGACACTTACACTGAGGGACCAATCCAGGGACACTTACACTGAGGGACCAAATCCAGAGACACTTACACTGAGACCAAATCCAGAGACACTTAAACTGTGACCAAATCCAGGGACACTTACACAGAGGGACCAAATCCAGAGACACTTACACTGAGACCAAATCCAGAGACACTTACACTGAGACAAATCCAGGGACAGTCACACTGAGACCAAATCCAGGGACACTTACACTGAGACCAAATCCAGGGACACTCACACTGAGACCAAATCCAGGGACACTTACACTGAGACAAATCCAGGGACAGTCACACTGAGACCAAATCCAGGGACACTTACACTGAGACCAAATCCAGGGACACTCACACTGAGACCAAATCCAGGGACACTTACACTGAGACCAAATCCAGGGGCACTTACACTGAGACAAATCCAGGGACAGTCACACTGAGACCAAATCCAGGGACACTTACACTGAGACCAAATCCAGGGACACTCACACTGAGACCAAATCCAGGGACACTCACACTGAGACCAAATCCAGGGACACTTACACTGAGACCAAATCCAGGGACACTTACACTGAGACCAAATCCAGGGACACATACACTGAGACCAAATCCAGGGACACTTATACTGTGACCAAATCCAGAGACACCTACACTGAGACCAAATCCAGGGACACTTACACTGAGACCAAATCCAGAGACACTTACACTGAGGGACCAAATCCAGAGACACTTACATTGAGACCAAATCCAGAGACACTTACACTGAGACCAAATCCAGGGACACTTACACTGAGACCAAATCCAGGGACACTTACACTGAGACCAAATCCAGGGACACTTACACTGAGGGACCAAATCCAGGGACACTTACACTGAGACCAACTCCAGGGACACTTTCACTGACACCAAATCCAGGGACACTTACACTGAGACCAAGTCCAGGGACACTTACACTGAGGGACCAAATCCAGGTACACTTACACTGAGACCAAATCCAGGGACACTTACACTGAGACCAAATCCAGGGACACTTACAGTGAGACCAAATCCAGGGACACTTACACTGAGACCAAATCCAGGGTCACTTACACTGAGGGACCAAATCCAGGGTCACTTACACTGAGACCAAATCCAGAGACACTTACACTGAGACCAAATCCAGAGACACTTAAACTGAGACCAAATCCAGGGACACTTACACTTAGACCAAATCCAGGGACACTTACACAGAGATCAAATCCAGGGACACTTACACTGAGACCAAATCCAGGGACACTTATACTGAGACCAAATCCAAAGACACTTACACAGAGATCAAATCCAGGGACACTTACACTGAGGAACCAAATCCAGGGACACTTACACTGAGACCAAATCCAGAGACACTTAAACTGAGACCAAATCCAGGGACACTGACACTGAGGGACCAAATCCAGGGACACTTGCACTGAGAACAAATCCAGAGACACTTACACTGAGACCAAATCCAGGGACACTTACACTGAGGGACCAAATCCAGGGACACTTACACTGAGACCAAATCCAGGGACACTTACACTGAGACCAAATCCAGGGACACTGACACTGAGACCAAATCCAGGGACACTTACACTGAGACCAAATCCAGGGACACTTACACTGAGACCAAATCCAGGGACACTTGCACTGAGACCAAATCCAGGGACACTTACACTGAGACCAAATCCAGGGACACTGACACTGAGAAAAAATCCAGAGACACTTACACTGAGGCCAAATCCAGGGTCACTTACACTGAGACCAAATCCAGGGACACATACACTGAGACCAAATCCAGGGACACTTAAACTGAGACCAAATCCAGAGACACTTACACTGAGACCAAATCCAGAGACACTTACACTGAGACCAAATCCAGGGACACTTACACTGAGGTCAAAATCCAGGGAAACTTACACTGAGACCAAATCCAGGGACACTTACACTGAGACCAAATCCAGGGACACTTACGCTGAGACCAAATCCAGGGACACTTACACTGAGACCAAATCCAGGGACACTTAAACTGAGACCAAATCCAGGGACACTTAAACTGAGACCAAATCGAGGGACACTTACTCTGAGACCAAATCCAGGGTCACTTACACTGAGGGACCAAATCCAGGGACACTTACACTGAGACCAAATCCAGGAACACTTACACTGAGACCAAATCCAGGGACACTGAAACTGAGGGACCAAATCCAGGGACACTTACACTGAGACCAAATCCAGGGAAACTTACACTGAGTACAAATCCAGGGACACTTACACTGAGACCAAATCCAGGGACACTTACACTGAGACCAAAACCAGGGTCACTTGCACTGAGGGACCAAATCCAGGGTCACTTACACTGAGACCAAATTCAGAGACACTTACACTGAGACCAAATCCAGGGACACTTACACTGAGACCAAATCCAGGGACACTTACACTGAGACCAAATCCAGGGACACTCACACTGAGACCAAATCCAGGGACACTTACACTGAGGGACCAAATCCAGGGACACTTACACTGAGACCAAATCCAGGGACACTTACACTGAGACCAAATCCAGGGACACTTACACTGAGACCAAATCCAGGGACACTTACACTGAGACCAAACCCAGGGACACTGACACTGAGACCAAATCCAGGGACACTTACACTGAGACCAAATCCAGGGACACTTACACTGAGACCAAACCCAGGGACACTTACACTGAGACCAAATCCAGGGACACTTACACTGAGGCACCAAATCCAGGGACACTGACACTGAAACCAAATCCAGGGACACTTACACTGAGGGACCAAATCCAGGGACACTTACACTGAGACCAAATCCAGGGACACTTACACTGAGACCAAATCCAGGGACACTTACACTGAGACCAAATCCAGCGACACTTACACTGAGACCAAATCCAGGGACACTTACACTGAGACCAAATCCAGGGACACTTACACTGAGGGACCAAATCCAGGGACACTTACACTGAGATCAAATCCAGGGACACTTGCACTGAGACCAAATCCAGGGACACTTACACTGAGACCAAATCCAGGGACACTTACACTGAGACCAAATCGAGGGACACTTACACTGAGACCAAATCCAGAGACACTTACACTGAGACCAAATCCAGGGACACTTACACTGAGAACCAATCCAGGGACACTTACACTGAGGCCAAAATCCAGGGACACTTACACTGAGACCAAATCCAGGGACACTTACACTGAGACCAAATCCAGCGACACTTACACTGAGACCAAATCCAGGGACACTTACACTGAGACCAAATCCAGGGACACTTACACTGAGGGACCAAATCCAGGGACACTTACACTGAGATCAAATCCAGGGACACTTGCACTGAGACCAAATCCAGGGACACTTACACTGAGACCAAATCCAGGGACACTTACACTGAGACCAAATCGAGGGACACTTACACTGAGACCAAATCCAGAGACACTTACACTGAGACCAAATCCAGGGACACTTACACTGAGAACCAATCCAGGGACACTTACACTGAGGCCAAAATCCAGGGACACTTACACTGAGACCAAATCCAGGGACACTTACACTGAGACCAAATCCAGGGACACTTACACTGAGACCAAATCCAGGGACACTTACACTGAGACCAAATCCAGGGACACTTAAACTGAGACCAAATCCAGGGACACTTACACTGAGGGACCAAATCCAGGGACACTTACACTGAGACCAAATCCAGGGACACTTACACTGAAACCAAATCCAGGGACACTTACACTGAGACCAAATCCAGGGACACTTACACTGAGACCAAATCCAGGGTCACTTACACTGAGACCAAATCCAGGGACACTTACACTGAGACCAAATCCAGGGACACTTATACTGAGACCAAATCCAGAGACACTTACACTGAGACCAAATCCAGAGACACTTACACTGAGACCAAATCCAGGGACACTGACACTGAGACAAAATCCAGAGACACTTACACTGAGGCCAAATCCAGGGTCACTTACACTGAGACCAAATCCAGGGACACATACACTGAGACCAAATCCAGGGACACTTAAACTGAGACCAAATCCAGAGACACTTACACTGAGACCAAATCCAGAGACACTTACACTGAGACCAAATCCAGGGACACTTACACTGAGGTCAAAATCCAGGGAAACTTAAACTGAGACCAAATCCAGGGACACTTACACTGAGACCAAATCCAGGGACACTTACACTGAGACCAAATCCAGGGACACTTACACTGAAACCAAATCCAGGGACACTTAAACTGAGACCAAATCCAGGGACACTTACACTGAGACCAAATCCAGGGTCACTTACACTGAGACCAAATCCAGGGACACTTACACTGAGACCAAATCCAGAGACACTTACACTGAGACCAAATCCAGGGACACTGACACTGAGACAAAATCCAGAGACACTTACACTGAGGCCAAATCCAGGGTCACTTACACTGAGACCAAATCCAGGGACACATACACTGAGACCAAATCCAGGGACACTTAAACTGAGACCAAATCCAGAGACACTTACACTGAGACAAAATCCAGAGACACTTACACTGAGACCAAATCCAGGGACACTTACACTGAGGTCAAAATCCAGGGAAACTTACACTGAGACCAAATCCAGGGACACTTACACTGAGACCAAATCCAGGGACACTTACGCTGAGACCAAATCCAGGGACACTTACACTGAGACCAAATCCAGGGACACTTAAACTGAGACCAAATCCAGGGACACTTAAACTGAGACCAAATCGAGGGACACTTACTCTGAGACCAAATCCAGGGTCACTTACACTGAGGGACCAAATCCAGGGACACTTACACTGAGACCAAATCCAGGAACACTTACACTGAGACCAAATCCAGGGACACTGAAACTGAGGGACCAAATCCAGGGACACTTACACTGAGACCAAATCCAGGGAAACTTACACTGAGTACAAATCCAGGGACACTTACACTGAGACCAAATCCAGGGACACTTACACTGAGACCAAAACCAGGGTCACTTACACTGAGGGATCAAATCCAGGGTCACTTACACTGAGACCAAATTCAGAGACACTTACATTGAGACCAAATCCAGGGACACTTACTCTGAGACCAAATCCAGGGACACTTACACTGAGACCAAATCCAGGGACACTCACACTGAGACCAAATCCAGGGACACTTACACTGAGGGACCAAATCCAGGGACACTTACACTGAGACCAAATCCAGGGACACTTACACTGAGACCAAATCCAGGGACACTTACACTGAGACCAAATCCAGGGACACTTACACTGAGACCAAACCCAGGGACACTGACACTAAGACCAAATCCAGGGACATTTACACTGAGACCAAATCCAGGGACACTTACACTGAGACCAAACCCAGGGACACTTATACTGAGACCAAATCCAGGGACACTTACACTGAGGCACCAAATCCAGGGACACTGACACTGAGACCAAATCCAGGGACACTTACACTGAGGGACCAAATCCAGGGACACTTACGCTGAGACCAAATCCAGGGACACTTACACTGAGACCAAATCCAGGGACACTTACACTGAGACCAAATCCAGCGACACTTACACTGAGACCAAATCCAGGGACACTTACACTGAGACCAAATCCAGGGACACTTACACTGAGGGACCAAATCCAGGGACACTTACACTGAGATCAAATCCAGGGACACTTGCACTGAGACCAAATCCAGGGTCACTTACACTGAGACCAAATCCAGGGACACTTACACTGAGACCAAATCCAGAGACACTTACACTGAGACCAAATCCAGGGACACTGACACTGAGACAAAATCCAGAGACACTTACACTGAGGCCAAATCCAGGGTCACTTACACTGAGACCAAATCCAGGGACACATACACTGAGACCAAATCCAGGGACACTTAAACTGAGACCAAATCCAGAGACACTTACACTGAGACAAAATCCAGAGACACTTACACTGAGACCAAATCCAGGGACACTTACACTGAGGTCAAAATCCAGGGAAACTTACACTGAGACCAAATCCAGGGACACTTACACTGAGACCAAATCCAGGGACACTTACGCTGAGACCAAATCCAGGGACACTTACACTGAGACCAAATCCAGGGACACTTAAACTGAGACCAAATCCAGGGACACTTAAACTGAGACCAAATCGAGGGACACTTACTCTGAGACCAAATCCAGGGTCACTTACACTGAGGGACCAAATCCAGGGACACTTACACTGAGACCAAATCCAGGAACACTTACACTGAGACCAAATCCAGGGACACTGAAACTGAGGGACCAAATCCAGGGACACTTACACTGAGACCAAATCCAGGGAAACTTACACTGAGTACAAATCCAGGGACACTTACACTGAGACCAAATCCAGGGACACTTACACTGAGACCAAAACCAGGGTCACTTACACTGAGGGATCAAATCCAGGGTCACTTACACTGAGACCAAATTCAGAGACACTTACATTGAGACCAAATCCAGGGACACTTACTCTGAGACCAAATCCAGGGACACTTACACTGAGACCAAATCCAGGGACACTCACACTGAGACCAAATCCAGGGACACTTACACTGAGGGACCAAATCCAGGGACACTTACACTGAGACCAAATCCAGGGACACTTACACTGAGACCAAATCCAGGGACACTTACACTGAGACCAAATCCAGGGACACTTACACTGAGACCAAACCCAGGGACACTGACACTAAGACCAAATCCAGGGACATTTACACTGAGACCAAATCCAGGGACACTTACACTGAGACCAAACCCAGGGACACTTATACTGAGACCAAATCCAGGGACACTTACACTGAGGCACCAAATCCAGGGACACTGACACTGAGACCAAATCCAGGGACACTTACACTGAGGGACCAAATCCAGGGACACTTACGCTGAGACCAAATCCAGGGACACTTACACTGAGACCAAATCCAGGGACACTTACACTGAGACCAAATCCAGCGACACTTACACTGAGACCAAATCCAGGGACACTTACACTGAGACCAAATCCAGGGACACTTACACTGAGGGACCAAATCCAGGGACACTTACACTGAGATCAAATCCAGGGACACTTGCACTGAGACCAAATCCAGGGACACTTACACTGAGACCAAATCCAGGGACACTTACACTGAGACCAAATCGAGGGACACTTACACTGAGACCAAATCCAGAGACACTTACACTGAGACCAAATCCAGGGACACTTACACTGAGAACCAATCCAGGGACACTTACACTGAGGCCAAAATCCAGGGACACTTACACTGAGACCAAATCCAGGGACACTTACACTGAGACCAAATCCAGGGACACTTACACTGAGACCAAATCCAGGGACACTTACACTGAGACCAAATCCAGGGACACTTAAACTGAGACCAAATCCAGGGACACTTACACTGAGGGACCAAATCCAGGGACACGTACACTGAGACCAAATCCAGGGACACTTACACTGAAACCAAATCCAGGGACACTTACACTGAGACCAAATCCAGGGACACTTACACTGAGACCAAATCCAGGGTCACTTACACTGAGACCAAATCCAGGGACACTTACACTGAGACCAAATCCAGAGACACTTACACTGAGACCAAATCCAGGGACACTTACATTGAGACCAAATCCAGGGACACTTACACTGAGACCAAATCCAGGGACACTTACACTGAGATCAAATCCAGGGACACTTACACTGAGACCAAATCCAGGGACACTTACACTGAGACCAAATCCAGGGACACTTACACTGAGGCCAAATCCAGGGACACTTAAACTGAGGGAACAAATCCAGGGACACTTACACTGAGACCAAATCCAGGGACACTTACACTGAGACCAAATCCAGGGACACTTACACTGAGACCAAATCCAGGGACACTTACACTGAGACCAAATCCAGGGACACTCACACTGAGAGCAAATCTAGGGACACTTACACTGAGACCAAATCCAGAGACACTTACACTGAGACCAAATGCAGAGACACTTACACTGTGTCCAAATCCAGGTACACTTAAACTGAGACCAAATCCAGGGACACTTACACTGAGACCAAATCCAGGGACACTCACACTGAGACCAAATCCTGGGAAACTTACACCGAGACCAAATCCAGGGTCACTTACAGTGAAATCAAATCCAGGGACACTTACACTGAGACCCAATCCAGGGACACTTACACTGAGACCAAATCCAGGGACACTTACACTGAGACGACATCCAGGGACACTTACACTGAGACCAAATCCAGGGAAACTTACACTGAGACCAAATCCAGGGACACTTACACTGAGACCAAATCCAGGGACACTTACACTGAGACCAAGTCCAGGGACACTTACACTGAGACCAAATCCAGAGACACTTACACTGAGACCAAATCCAGGGACACTTACACTGAGACCAAATCCAGGGACACTTACACTGAGACCAAATCCAGGGACACTTACACTGAGACCAAATCCAGGGAAACTTACACTGAGACCAAATCCAGGGGCACTTACAGTGAGACCAAATCCAGAGACACTGAAACTGAGACCAAATCCAGAGACACTTACACTGAGACCAAATCCAGGGACAGTTACATTGAGACCAAATCCAGGGACACTTACACTGAGACCAAATCCAGGGACAGTTACATTGAGACCAAATCCAGGGACACTTACACTGAGACCAAATCCAGGGACACTTACACTGAGACCAAATCCAGAGACACTTACACTGAGACCAAATCCTGGGACACTTATACTGAGACCAAATCCAGGGACACTTACACTGAGACCAAATCCAGGGACACATACACTGAGACCAAATCCAGGGACAGTTACATTGAGACCAAATCCAGGGACACTGACACTGAGACCAAATCCAGGGTCACTTACACTGAGACCAAATCCAGGGACACATACACTGAGAACAAATCCAGGGACAGTTACATTGAGACCAAATCCAGGGACACTGACACTGAGACCAAATCCAGGGTCACTTACACTGAGACCAAATCCAGGGACACATACACTGAGACCAAATCCAGGGACACATACACTGAGACCAAATCCAGGGACAGTTACATTGAGACCAAATCCAGGGACACATACACTGAGACCAAATCCAGGGACAGTTACATTGAGACCAAATCCAGGGACACATACACTGAGACCAAATCCAGGGACAGTTACATTGAGACCAAATCCAGGGACACTGACACTGAGACCAAATCCAGGGTCACTTACACTGAGACCAAATCCAGAGACACTTACACTGAGACCAAATCCTGGGACACTTATACTGAGACCAAATCCAGGGAAACTTACACTGAGACCAAATCCAGGGACACTTACACTGAGACCAAATCCAGAGACACTTATACTGAGACCAAATCCAGAGACACTTACACTGAGGGACCAATCCAGGGACACTTACACTGAGACCAAATCCAGGGACACTTAAACTGAGACCAAATCCAGGGACACTTACACTGAGACCAAATCCAGGGACACTTACACTGAGACCAAATCCAGGGACACTTACACTGAGACCAAATCCAGGGACACTTACACTGAGACCAAATCCAGGGACACTTACACTGAGACCAAATCCAGAGACACTTACACTGAGACCAAATCCAGGGAAACTTATACTGAGACCAAATCCAGAGACACTTACACTGAGACCAAATCCAGAGACACTTACACTGAGACCAAATCCAGAGACACTTACACTGAGACCAAATCCAGGGACACTTACACTGAGAACAAATCCAGGGACACTTACACTGAGACCAAATCCAGGGACACTTACACTGAGACCAAATCCAGGGACACTTACACTGAGACCAAATCCAGGGACACTTACACTGAGACCAAATCCAGGGACACTTACACTGAGACCAAATCCAGGGACACTTACACTGAGACCAAATCCAGGGACACTTACACTGAGACCAAATCCAGGGACACTTACACTGAGACCAAATCCAGGGACACTTACACTGAGACCAAATCCAGGGACACTTACACTGAGACCAAATCCAGGGACACTTACACTGAGGGACCAAATCCAGGGACACTTAAACTGAGACCAAATCCAGGGACACTTACACTGAGACCAAATCCAGGGACACTTACACTGAGACCAAATCCAGGGACACTTAAACTGAGACCAAATCCAGGGACACTTACACTGAGACCAAATCCAGGGACACTTACACTGAGACCAAATCCAGGAACACTTACACTGAGACCAAATCCAGGGACACTTACACTGAGACCAAATCCAGGGACACTTACACTGAGACCAAATCCAGAGACACTTACACTGAGACCAAATCCAGGGACACTTATACTGAGACCAAATCCAGAGACACTTACACTGAGACCAAATCCAGAGACACTTACACTGATACCAAATCCAGAGACACTTACACTGAGGGACCAAATCCAGAGACACTTACATTGAGACCAAATCCAGAGACACTTACACTGAGACCAAATCCAGGGACACTTACACTGAGACCAAATCCAGGGCCACTTACACTGAGGGACCAATCCAGGGACACTTACACTGAGGGACCAAATCCAGAGACACTTACACTGAGACCAAATCCAGAGACACTTAAACTGTGACTAAATCCAGGGACACTTACACAGAGGGACCAAATCCAGAGACACTTACACTGAGACCAAATCCAGAGACACTTACACTGAGACCAAATCCAGGGACACTTACACTGAGGGACCAAATCCAGGGACACTTACACTGAGACCAAATCCAGGGATACTTACACTAAGACCAAATCCAGAGACACTTACACTGAGACCAAATCCAGGGACACTTACACTGAGACCAAATCCAGGGACACTTACACTGAGACCAAATCCAGAGACACTTAGACTGAGACCAAATCCAGGGACACTTACACTGAGACCAAATCCAGAGACACTTACACTGAGACCAAATCCAGGGACACTTTCACTGAGACCAAATCCAGGGACACTTAAACTGAGACCAAATCCAGGGACACTTACACTGAGACCAAATCCAGGGACACTTACACTGAGACCAAATCCAGAGACACTTACACTGAGACCAAATCCAGGGACACTTACACTGAGACCAAATCCAGGGACACTTACACTGAGACCAAATCCAGGGACACTTACACTGAGACCAAATCCAGGGACACTTACACTGAGACCAAATCCAGGGACACTTACACTGAGGGACCAATCCAGGGACACTTACACTGAGGGACCAAATCCAGAGACACTTACACTGAGACCAAATCCAGAGACACTTAAACTGTGACCAAATCCAGGGACACTTACACAGAGGGACCAAATCCAGAGACACTTACACTGAGACCAAATCCAGAGACACTTACACTGAGACCAAATCCAGGGACACTTACACTGAGACAAATCCAGGGACAGTCACACTGAGACCAAATTCAGGGACACTTACACTGAGACCAAATCCAGGGACACTCACACTGAGACCAAATCCAGGGACACTTACACTGAGACCAAATCCAGGGACACTCACACTGAGACCAAATCCAGGGACACTCACACTGAGACCAAATCCAGGGACACTTACACTGAGACCAAATCCAGGGACACTTACACTGAGACCAAATCCAGGGACACATACACTGAGACCAAATCCAGGGAAACTTATACTGTGACCAAATCCAGAGACACCTACACTGAGACTAAATCCAGGGACACTTACACTGAGACCAAATCCAGAGACACTTACATTGAGACCAAATCCAGAGACACTTACACTGAGGGACCAAATCCAGAGACACTTACATTGAGACCAAATCCAGAGACACTTACATTGAGACCAAATCCAGAGACACTTACACTGAGACAAAATCCAGGGACACTTACACTGAGACCAAATACAGGGACACTTACACTGAGGGACCAAATCCAGGGACACTTACACTGAGGGACCAAATCCAGAGACATTTACACTGAGGGACCAAATCCAGGGACACTTACACTGTGACCAAATCCAGGGACACTTACGCAGAGGGACCAAATCCAGGGACACTTACACTGAGACCAAATCCAGAGACACTTACACTGAGGGACCAAATCCAGGGACACTTACACTGAGACCAAATCCAGGGACACTTACGCAGAGGGACCAAATCCAGGGACACTTACACTGAGACCAAATCCAGAGACACTTACACTGAGACCAAATCCAGGGCCACTTACACTGAGGGACCAAATCCAGGGACACTTACACTGAGACCAAATCCAGGGACACTTACACTGAGACCAAATCCAGGGACACTTACACTGAGACCAAATACAGGGACACTTACACTGAGGGACCAAATCCAGGGACACTTACACTGAAACCAAATCCAGGGACACTTACACTGAGACCAAATCCAGAGACACTTACACTGAGACCAAATCCAGGGACACTTTCACTGAGACCAAATCCAGGGACACTTACACTGAGACCAAATCCAGAGACACTTACACTGAGACCAAATCCAGGGACACTTACACTGAGACCAAATCCAGGGACACTTACACTGAGACCAAATCCAGGGACACTTACACTGAGACCAAATCCAGGGACACTTACACTGAGACCAAATCCAGGGACACTTACACTGAGACCAAATCCAGGGACACTTACACTGAGACCAAATCCAGGGAAACTTACACTGAAACCAAATCCAGGGACACTTACACCGAGAACAAATTCGGGGAAACTAACACTGAGACCAAATCCAGGGACACTTACACTGAGACCAAATCCAGGCACACTTACACTGAGACCAAATCCAGAGACACTTACACTGAGACCAAATACAGGGACACTTACACTGAGACCAAATGCAGAGACACTTACACTGAGACCATATCCAGGGACACTTACACTGAGGCCAAATCCAGGGAAACTTACACTGAGACCAAATCCAGGGTCACTTACACTGAGGCCAAATCCAGGGACACTTACACTGAGACCAAATCCAGAGACACTTACACTGCGACCAAATCCAGGGACACTTACACTGAGGCCAAAATCCAGGGATACTTACACTGAGACCAAATCCAGGGACACTTACACTGAGACCAAATCCAGGGACACTTACACTGAGACCATATCCAGGGACACTTACACTGAGACCAAATCCAGGGACACTTACACTGAGACCAGATCCGGGGAAACTTACACTGAGACCAAATCCAGGGACACTTACACTGAGACCAAATCCAGGGACACTTTCACTGACACCAAATCCAGGGACACTTACACTGAGACCAAATTCAGGGACACTTACACTGAGACCAAATCCAGGGAATCTTACACTGAGACCAAATCCAGGGACACTTACACTGAGACCAAATCCAGGGACACTTACACTGAGACCAAGTCCAGGGACACTTACACTGAGGGACCAAATCCAGGTACACTTACACTGAGACCAAATCCAGGAACACTTACACTGAGACCAAATCCAGGGACACTTACAGTGAGACCAAATCCAGGGACACTTACACTGAGACCAAATCCAGGGTCACTTACACTGAGGGACCAAATCCAGGGTCACTTACACTGAGACCAAATCCAGAGACACTTACACTGAGACCAAATCCAGAGACACTTAAACTGAGACCAAATCCAGGGACACTTACACTTAGACCAAATCCAGGGACACTCACACTGAGACCAAATCCAGGGACAGTTACACTGAGGCAGCAAATCCAGAGACACTTACACTGAGACCAAATCCAGGGACACTTACACAGAGATCAAATCCAGGGACACTTACACTGAGACCAAATCCAGGGACACTTATACTGAGACCAAATCCAGAGACACTTACACAGAGATCAAATCCAGGGACACTTACACTGAGGGACCAAATCTAGGGACACTTACACTGAGACCAAATCCAGAGACACTTAAACTGAGACCAAATCCAGGGACACTGACACTGAGGGACCAAATCCAGAGACACTTGCACTGAGACCAAATCGAGAGACACTTAAACTGAGACCAAATCCAGGGACACTTACACTGAGGGACCAAATCCAGAGACACTTACACTGAGACCAAATCCAGAGACTATTACACTGAGACCAAATCCAGGGACACTTACACTGAGGGACCAAATCCAGGGACACTTACACTGAGACCAAATCCAGGGAAACTTACACTGAGACCAAATCCAGGGACACTGACACTGAGACCAAATCCAGGGACACTTACACTGAGACCAAATCCAGGGACACTTAAACTGAGACCAAATCCAGAGACACTTACACTGAGACCAAATCCAGAGACACTTACACTGAGACCAAATCCAGGGACACTTACACTGAGGTCAAAATCCAGGGAAACTTACACTGAGACCAAATCCAGGGACACTTACACTGAGACCAAATCCAGGGACACTTACGCTGAGACCAAATCCAGGGACACTTACACTGAGACCAAATCCAGGGACACTTAAACTGAGACCAAATCCAGGGACACTTAAACTGAGACCAAATCGAGGGACACTTACTCTGAGACCAAATCCAGGGTCACTTACACTGAGACCAAATCCAGGAACACTTACACTGAGACCAAATCCAGGGACACTGAAACTGAGGGACCAAATCCAGGCACACTTACACTGAGACCAAATCCAGGGAAACCTACACTGAGTACAAATCCAGGGACACTTACACTGAGACCAAATCCAGGGACACTTACACTGAGACCAAAACCAGGGTCACTTACACTGAGGGACCAAATCCAGGGTCACTTACACTGAGACCAAATTCAGAGACACTTACACTGAGACCAAATCCAGGGACACTTATTCTGAGACCAAATCCAGGGACACTTACACTGAGACCAAATCCAGGGACACTCACACTGAGACCAAATCCAGGGACACTTACACTGAGGGACCAAATCCAGGGACACTTACACTGAGACCAAATCCAGGGACACTTTCACTGACACCAAATCCAGGGACACTTACACTGAGACCAAATTCAGGGACACTTACACTGAGACCAAATCCAGGGAATCTTACACTGAGACCAAATCCAGGGACACTTACACTGAGACCAAATCCAGGGACACTTACACTGAGACCAAGTCCAGGGACACTTACACTGAGGGACCAAATCCAGGTACACTTACACTGAGACCAAATCCAGGAACACTTACACTGAGACCAAATCCAGGGACACTTACAGTGAGACCAAATCCAGGGACACTTACACTGAGACCAAATCCAGGGTCACTTACACTGAGGGACCAAATCCAGGGTCACTTACACTGAGACCAAATCCAGAGACACTTACACTGAGACCAAATCCAGAGACACTTAAACTGAGACCAAATCCAGGGACACTTACACTTAGACCAAATCCAGGGACACTCACACTGAGACCAAATCCAGGGACAGTTACACTGAGGCAGCAAATCCAGAGACACTTACACTGAGACCAAATCCAGGGACACTTACACAGAGATCAAATCCAGGGACACTTACACTGAGACCAAATCCAGGGACACTTATACTGAGACCAAATCCAGAGACACTTACACAGAGATCAAATCCAGGGACACTTACACTGAGGGACCAAATCTAGGGACACTTACACTGAGACCAAATCCAGAGACACTTAAACTGAGACCAAATCCAGGGACACTGACACTGAGGGACCAAATCCAGAGACACTTGCACTGAGACCAAATCGAGAGACACTTAAACTGAGACCAAATCCAGGGACACTTACACTGAGGGACCAAATCCAGAGACACTTACACTGAGACCAAATCCAGAGACTATTACACTGAGACCAAATCCAGGGACACTTACACTGAGGGACCAAATCCAGGGACACTTACACTGAGACCAAATCCAGGGAAACTTACACTGAGACCAAATCCAGGGACACTGACACTGAGACCAAATCCAGGGACACTTACACTGAGACCAAATCCAGGGACACTTAAACTGAGACCAAATCCAGAGACACTTACACTGAGACCAAATCCAGAGACACTTACACTGAGACCAAATCCAGGGACACTTACACTGAGGTCAAAATCCAGGGAAACTTACACTGAGACCAAATCCAGGGACACTTACACTGAGACCAAATCCAGGGACACTTACGCTGAGACCAAATCCAGGGACACTTACACTGAGACCAAATCCAGGGACACTTAAACTGAGACCAAATCCAGGGACACTTAAACTGAGACCAAATCGAGGGACACTTACTCTGAGACCAAATCCAGGGTCACTTACACTGAGACCAAATCCAGGAACACTTACACTGAGACCAAATCCAGGGACACTGAAACTGAGGGACCAAATCCAGGCACACTTACACTGAGACCAAATCCAGGGAAACCTACACTGAGTACAAATCCAGGGACACTTACACTGAGACCAAATCCAGGGACACTTACACTGAGACCAAAACCAGGGTCACTTACACTGAGGGACCAAATCCAGGGTCACTTACACTGAGACCAAATTCAGAGACACTTACACTGAGACCAAATCCAGGGACACTTATTCTGAGACCAATTCCAGGGACACTTACACTGAGACCAAATCCAGGGACACTCACACTGAGACCAAATCCAGGGACACTTACACTGAGGGACCAAATCCAGGGACACTTACACTGAGACCAAATCCAGGGACACTTACACTGAGACCAAATCCAGGGACACTTACACTGAGACCAAATCCAGGGACACTTACACTGAGACCAAACCCAGGGACACTTACACTGAGACCAAATCCAGGGACACTTACACTGAGACCAAATCCAGGGACACTTACACTGAGACCAAACCCAGGGACACTTACACTGAGACCAAATCCAGGGACACTTACACTGAGGCACCAAATCCAGGGACACTGACACTGAGACCAAATCCAGGGACACTTACACTGAGGGACCAAATCCAGGGACACTTACACTGATACCAAATCCAGGGACACTTAAACTGAGACCAAATACAGGGACACTTACACTGAGACCAAATCCAGCGACACATACACTGAGACCAAATCCAGGGACACTTACACTGAGACCAAATCCAGGGACACTTACACTGAGGGACCAAATCCAGGGACACTTACACTGAGATCAAATCCAGGGACACTTGCACTGAGACCAAATCCAGGGACAATTACACTGAGACCAAATCCAGGGACACTTACACTGAGACCAAATCGAGGGACACTTACACTGAGACCAAATCCAGAGACACTTACACTGAGACCAAATCCAGGGACACTTACACTGAGGCCAAAATCCAGGGAAACTTACACTGAGACCAAATCCAGGGACACTTACGCTGAGACCAATCCAGGGACACTTACACTGAGACCAAATCCAGGGACACTTACACTGAGACCAAATCCAGGGACACTTACACTGAGACCAAATCCAGGGACACTTACACTGAGACCAAATCCAGGGACACTTACACTGAGACCAAATCCAGGGACACTTAAACTGAGACCAAATCCAGGGACACTTACACTGAGGGACCAAATCCAGGGACACTTACACTGAGACCAAATCCAGGGACACTTACACTGAGGGACCAAATCCAGGGACGCTCACACTGAGACCAAATCCAGGGACACTTACACTGAGGGACCATATCCAGGGACACTTACACTGAGACCAAATCCAGGGACACTCACACTGAGACCAAATCCAGAGACGCTTACACTGAGACCAAATCCAGGGACACTTACACTGAAACCAAATCCAGGGACACTTACACTGAGACCAAATCCAGGGACACTTACACTGAGACCAAATCCAGGGTCACTTACACTGAGACCAAATCCAGGGACACTTACATTGAGACCAAATCCAGGGACACTTACACTGAGACCAAATCCAGGGACACTTACACTGAGACCAAATCCAGGGACACTTACATTGAGATCAAATCCAGGGACACTTACACTGAGACCAAATCCAGAGACACTTACACTGAGACCAAATCCAGGGACACTTACACTGAGGCCAAATCCAGGGACACTTACACTGAGACCAAATCCAGGGACACTTACACTGAGACCAAATCCAGGGACACTTACACTGAGACCAAATCCAGGGACACTCACACTGAGAGCAAATCTAGGGACACTTACACTGAGACCAAATCCAGAGACACTTACACTGAGACGAAATGCAGAGACACTTACACTGAGTCCAAATCCAGGGACACTTAAACTGAGACCAAATCCAGGGTCACTTACGCTGAGACCAAATCCAGGGTCACTTACACTGAGACCAAATCCAGGGACACTTACACTGAGACCAAATCCAGGGACACTTACACTGAGACCAAATCCAGGGACACTTACACTGAGACCACATCCAGGGACACTTACACTGAGACCAAATCCAGGGAAACTTACACTGAGACCAAATCCAGGGAAACTTACACTGAGACCAAATCCAGGGACACTTACACTGAGACCACATCCAGGGACACTTACACTGAGACCAAATCCTGGGAAACTTACACCGAGACCAAATCCAGGGTCACTTACAGTGAAATCAAATCCAGGGACACTTACACTGAGACCAAATCCAGGGACACTTACACTGAGACCAAATCCAGGGACACTTACACTGAGACCAAATCCAGGGACACTTACACTGAGACCACATCCAGGGACACTTACACTGAGACCAAATCCAGGGAAACTTACACTGAGACCAAATCCAGGGACACTTACACTGAGACCAAATCCAGGGACACTTACACTGAGACCAAGTCCAGGGACACTTACACTGAGACCAAATCCAGAGACACTTACACTGAGACCAAATCCAGGGACACTTACACTGAGACCAAATCCAGGGACACTTACACTGAGACCAAATCCAGGGACACTTACACTGAGACCAAATCCAGGGAAACTTACACTGAGACCAAATCCAGGGGCACTTACAGTGAGACCAAATCCAGAGACACTGAAACTGAGACCAAATCCAGAGACACTTACACTGAGACCAAATCCAGGGACAGTTACATTGAGACCAAATCCAGGGACACTTACACTGAGACCAAATCCAGGGACAGTTACATTGAGACCAAATCCAGGGACACTTACACTGAGACCAAATCCAGGGACACTTACACTGAGACCAAATCCAGAGACACTTACACTGAGACCAAATCCTGGGACACTTACACTGAGACCAAATCCAGAGACACATACACTGAGACCAAATCCTGGGACACTTACACTGAGACCAAATCCAGAGACACATACACTGAGACCAAATCCAGGGACACTTACACTGAGACCAAATCCAGGGACAGTTACATTGAGACCAAATCCAGGGACACTTACACTGAGACCAAATCCAGGGACAGTTACATTGAGACCAAATCCAGGGACACTTACACTGAGACCAAATCCAGAGACACTTACACTGAGACCAAATCCTGGGACACTTACACTGAGACCAAATCCAGGGACACATACACTGAGACCAAATCCAGGGACAGTTACATTGAGACCAAATCCAGGGACACTTACACTGAGACCAAATCCAGGGACACTTAAACTGAGACCAAATCCAGGGACACTTACACTGAGGGACCAAATCCAGGGACACTTACACTGAGACCAAATCCAGGGACACTTACACTGAGGGACCAAATCCAGGGACACTCACACTGAGACCAAATCCAGGGACACTTACACTGAGGGACCAAATCCAGGGACACTTACACTGAGACCAAATCCAGGGACACTCACACTGAGACCAAATCCAGAGACGCTTACACTGAGACCAAATCCAGGGACACTTACACTGAAACCAAATCCAGGGACACTTACACTGAGAACAAATCCAGGGACACTTACACTGAGACCAAATCCAGGGTCACTTACACTGAGACCAAATCCAGGGACACTTACACTGAGACCAAATCCAGAGACACTTACACTGAGACCAAATCCAGGGACACTTACATTGAGACCAAATCCAGGGACACTTACACTGAGACCAAATCCAGGGACACTTACACTGAGACCAAATCCAGGGACACTTACATTGAGATCAAATCCAGGGACACTTACACTGAGACCAAATCCAGGGACACTTACACTGAGACCAAATCCAGGGACACTTACACTGAGGCCAAATCCAGGGACACTTACACTGAGACCAAATCCAGGGACACTTACACTGAGACCAAATCCAGGGACACTTACACTGAGACCAAATCCAGGGACACTCACACTGAGAGCAAATCTAGGGACACTTACACTGAGACCAAATCCAGAGACACTTACACTGAGACCAAATGCAGAGACACTTACACTGAGTCCAAATCCAGGGACACTTAAACTGAGACCAAATCCAGGGTCACTTACGCTGAGACCAAATCCAGGGTCACTTACACTGAGACCAAATCCAGGGACACTTACACTGAGACCAAATCCAGGGACACTTACACTGAGACCACATCCAGGAACACTTACACTGAGACCAAATCCAGGGACACTTACACTGAGACCACATCCAGGGACACTTACACTGAGACCAAATCCAGGGAAACTTACACTGAGACCAAATCCAGGGAAACTTACACTGAGACCAAATCCAGGGACACTTACACTGAGACCACATCCAGGGACACTTACACTGAGACCAAATCCAGGGAAACTTACACTGAGACCAAATCCTGGGAAACTTACACCGAGACCAAATCCAGGGTCACTTACAGTGAAATCAAATCCAGGGACACTTACACTGAGACCAAATCCAGGGACACTTTCACTGACACCAAATCCAGGGACACTCACACTGAGACCAAATCCAGGGAAACTTACACTGAGACCAAATCCAGGGACACTTACACTGAGACCAAATCCAGGGACACTTACACTGAGACCAAGTCCAGGGACACTTACACTGAGGGACCAAATCCAGGGACACTTACACTGAGAATAAACCAGGGACACTTACACTGAGACCAAACCCAGGAACACTTACACTGAGACCAAATCCAGAGACACTTACACTGAGACCAAATCCAGGGACACTTACACTGAGACCAAATCCAGGGACACTTACACTGAGACCAAATCCAGGGACACTTACACTGAGACCAAATCCAGGGAAACTTACACTGAGACCAAATCCAGGGGCACTTACAGTGAGACCAAATCCAGAGACACTGAAACTGAGACCAAATCCAGAGACACTTACACTGAGACCAAATCCAGCGACAGTTACTTTGAGACCAAATCCAGGGACACTTACACTGAGACCAAATCCAGGGACAGTTACATTGAGACCAAATCCAGGGACACTTACACTGAGACCAAATCCAGGGACACTTACACTGAGACCAAATCCAGAGACACTTACACTGAGAGCAAATCCTGGGACACTTACACTGAGACCAAATCCAGAGACACATACACTGAGACCAAATCCAGGGACACTTACACTGAGACCAAATCCAGAGACACATACACTGAGACCAAATCCAGGGACACTTACACTGAGACCAAATCCAGGGACAGTTACATTGAGACCAAATCCAGGGACACTTACACTGAGACCAAATCCAGGGACAGTTACATTGAGACCAAATCCAGGGACACTTACACTGAGACCAAATCCAGGGACACTTACACTGAGACCAAATCCAGAGACACTTACACTGAGACCAAATCCTGGGACACATACACTGAGACCAAATCCAGGGACAGTTACATTGAGACCAAATCCAGGGACACTTACACTGAGACCAAATCCAGGGACAGTTACATTGAGACCAAATCCAGGGACACTTACACTGAGACCAAATCCAGGGACACATACACTGAGACCAAATGCAGGGACAGTTACATTGAGACCAAATCCAGGGACACTTACACTGAGACCAAATCCAGGGACACTTACACTGAGACCAAATCCAGGGACACTTACACTGAGACCAAATCCAGGGACACTTACACTGAGACCAAATCCAGGGACACTCACACTGAGAGCAAATCTAGGGACACTTACACTGAGACCAAATCCAGAGACACTTACACTGAGACCAAATCCAGGGACACTTACACTGAGTCCAAATCCAGGGACACTTAAACTGAGACCAAATCCAGGGTCACTTACGCTGAGACCAAATCCAGGGTCACTTACACTGAGACCAAATCCAGGGACACTTACATTGAGACCAAATCCAGGGACACTTACACTGAGACCAAATCCAGGGTCACTTACACTGAGACCAAATCCAGGGTCACTTACACTGAGACCAAATCCAGGGACACTTACACTGAGACCACATCCAGGAACACTTACACTGAGACCAAATCCAGAGACACTGAAACTGAGACCAAATCCAGAGACACTTACACTGAGACCAAATCCAGGGACAGTTACATTGAGACCAAATCCAGGGACACTTACACTGAGACCAAATCCAGGGACAGTTACATTGAGACCAAATCCAGGGACACTTACACTGAGACCAAATCCAGGGACACTTACACTGAGACCAAATCCAGAGACACTTACACTGAGACCAAATCCTGGGACACTTACACTGAGACCAAATCCAGAGACACATACACTGAGACCAAATCCAGGGACACTTACACTGAGACCAAATCCAGAGACACATACACTGAGACCAAATCCAGGGACACTTACACTGAGACCAAATCCAGGGACAGTTACATTGAGACCAAATCCAGGGACACTTACACTGAGACCAAATCCAGGGACAGTTACATTGAGACCAAATCCAGGGACACTTACACTGAGACCAAATCCAGGGACACTTACACTGAGACCAAATCCAGAGACACTTACACTGAGACCAAATCCTGGGACACTTACACTGAGACCAAATCCAGGGACACATACACTGAGACCAAATCCAGGGACAGTTAAATTGAGACCAAATCCAGGGACACTTACACTGAGACCAAATCCAGGGACACATACACTGAGACCAAATCCAGGGACAGTTACATTGAGACCAAATCCAGGGACACTTACACTGAGACCAAATCCAGGGACACTTACACTGAGACCAAATCCAGGGACACTTACACTGAGACCAAATCCAGGGACACTTACACTGAGACCAAATCCAGGGACACTCACACTGAGAGCAAATCTAGGGACACTTACACTGAGACCAAATCCAGAGACACTTACACTGAGACCAAATGCAGAGACACTTACACTGAGACCAAATCCAGGGACACTTACACTGAGACCAAATGCAGAGACACTTACACTGAGTCCAAATCCAGGGACACTTAAACTGAGACCAAATCCAGGGTCACTTACACTGAGACCAAATCCAGGGACACTTACACTGAGACCAAATCCAGGGACACTTACACTGAGACCAAATCCAGGGACACTTACACTGAGACCACATCCAGGGACACTTACACTGAGACCAAATCCAGGGAAACTTACACTGAGACCAAATCCAGGGACACTTACACTGAGACCACATCCAGGGACACTTACACTGAGACCAAATCCAGGGAAACTTACACTGAGACCAAATCCTGGGAAACTTACACCGAGACCAAATCCAGGGTCACTTACAGTGAGACCACATCCAGGGACACTTACACTGAGACCAAATCCAGGGACACTTACACTGAGACCACATCCAGGGACACTTACACTGAGACCAAATCCAGGGACACTTACACTGAGACCAAATCCAGGGAAACTTACACTGAGACCAAATCCAGGGACACTTACACTGAGACCAAATCCAGGGACACTTACACTGAGACCAAATCCAGGGAAACTTACACTGAGACCACATCCAGGGACACTTACACTGAGACCAAATCCAGGGACACTTACACTGAGACCAAATCCAGGGACACTTACACTGAGACCAAATCCAGGGACACTTACACTGAGACCAAGTCCAGGGACACTTACACTGAGACCAAATCCAGAGACACTTACACTGAGACCAAATCCAGGGACACTTACACTGAGACCAAATCCAGGGACACTTACACTGAGACCAAATCCAGGGACACTTACACTGAGACCAAATCCAGGGAAACTTACACTGAGACCAAATCCAGGGGCACTTACAGTGAGACCAAATCCAGAGACACTGAAACTGAGACCAAATCCAGAGACACTTACACTGAGACCAAATCCAGGGACAGTTACATTGAGACCAAATCCAGGGACACTTACAATGAGACCAAATCCAGGGACAGTTACATTGAGACCAAATCCAGGGACACTTACACTGAGACCAAATCCAGGGACACTTACACTGAGACCAAATCCAGAGACACTTACACTGAGACCAAATCCTGGGACACTTATACTGAGACCAAATCCAGGGACACTTACACTGAGACCAAATCCAGGGACACTTACACTGAGACCAAATCCAGGGACACTTACACTGAGACCAAATCCAGAGACACTTACACTGAGACCAAATCCTGGGACACTTACACTGAGACCAAATCCAGGGACACTTACACTGAGACCAAATCCAGGGACACTTACACTGAGACCAAATCCAGAGACACTTATACTGAGACCAAATCCAGAGACACTTACACTGAGGGACCAATCCAGGGACACTTACACTGCGGGAACTAATCCAGGGACACTTACACTGAGGGAACAAATCCAGGGACACTTACACTGAGGGACCAATCCAGAGACACTTACACTCAGGGACCAATCCAGGGACACTTACACTGAGACCAAATCGAGGGACACTTACACTGAGACCAAATCCAGAGACACTTACACTGAGACCAAATCCAGGGACACTTACACTGAGAACCAATCCAGGGACACTTACACTGAGGCCAAAATCCAGGGAAACTTACACTGAGAGCATATCCAGGGACACTTACACTGAGACAAAATCCAGGGACACTTACGCTGAGACCAATCCAGGGACACTTACACTGAGGGACCAAATCCAGGGACACTTACACTGAGACCAAATCCAGGGACACTTACACTGAGACCAAATCCAGGGACACTTACACTGAGACCAAATCCAGGGACACTTACACTGAGACCAAATCCAGGGACACTTACACTGAGACCAAATCCAGGGACACTTACACTGAGACCAAATCCAGGGACACTTAAACTGAGACCAAATCCAGGGACACTTACACTGAGGGACCAAATCCAGGGACACTTACACTGAGACCAAATCCAGGGACACTTGCACTGAAACCAAATCCAGGGACACTTACACTGAGACCAAATCCAGGGACACTTACACTGAGACCAAATCCAGGGTCACTTACACTGAGACCAAATCCAGGGACACTTACACTGAGACCAAATCCAGAGACACTTACACTGAGACCAAATCCAGGGACACTTACATTGAGACCAAATCCAGGGACACTTACACTGAGACCAAATCCAGGGACACTTACACTGAGACCAAATCCAGGGACACTTACACTGAGACCAAATCCAGGGACACTTACACTGAGGCCAAATCCAGGGACACTTAAACTGAGGGAACAAATCCAGGGACACTTACACTGAGACCAAATCCAGGGACACTTACACTGAGACCAAATCCAGGGACACTTACACTGAGACCAAATCCAGGGACACTTACACTGAGACCAAATCCAGGGACACTCACACTGAGAGCAAATCCAGGGACACTTACACTGAGACCAAATCCAGAGACACTTACACTGAGACCAAATGCAGAGACACTTACACTGAGTCCAAATCCAGGGACACTTAAACTGAGACCAAATCCAGGGTCACTTACGCTGAGACCAAATCCAGGGTCACTTACACTGAGACCAAATCCAGGGACACTCACACTGAGACCAAATCCTGGGAAACTTACACCGAGACCAAATCCAGGGTCACTTACAGTGAAATCAAATCCAGGGACACTTACACTGAGACCAAATCCAGGGACACTTACACTGAGACCAAATCCAGGGACACTTACACTGAGACCAAATCCCGGGACACTTACACTGAGACCAAATCCAGGGAAACTTACACTGAGACCAAATCCAGGGACACTTACACTGAGACCAAATCCAGGGACACTTACACTGAGACCAAGTCCAGGGACACTTACACTGAGACCAAATCCAGAGACACTTACACTGAGACCAAATCCAGGGACACTTACACTGAGACCAAATCCAGGGACACTTACACTGAGACCAAATCCAGGGACACTTACACTGAGACCAAATCCAGGGACACTTACAGTGAGACCAAATCCAGAGACACTGAAACTGAGACCAAATCCAGAGACACTTACACTGAGACCAAATCCAGGGACAGTTACATTGAGACCAAATCCAGGGACACTTACACTGAGACCAAATCCAGGGACAGTTACATTGAGACCAAATCCAGGGACACTTACACTGAGACCAAATCCAGGGACACTTATACTGAGACCAAATCCAGAGACACTTACACTGAGACCAAATCCTGGGACACTTACAATGAGACCAAATCCAGGGATACTTACACTGAGACCAAATCCAGGGACACTTACACTGAGACCAAATCCAGGGACACTTACACTGAGACCAAATCCAGGGACACTTACACTGAGACCAAATCCAGGGACACTTACACTGAGACCAAATCCAGAGACACTTACACTGAGGGACCAATCCAGGGACACTTACACTGCGGGAACTAATCCAGGGACACTTACACTGAGGGAACAAATCCAGGGACACTTACACTGAGGGACCAATCCAGAGACACTTACACTGAGGGACCAATCCAGGGACACTTACACTGAGGGAACAAATCCAGGGACACTTACACTGAGGGACCAAATCCAGAGCACTTACACTGAGACCAAATCCAGAGACACTTACACTGAGACCAAATCCAGGGACACTTACACTGAGACCAAATCCAGGGACACTTACACTGAGACCAAATCCAGGGACACTTACACTGAGACCAAATCCAGGGACACTTACACTGAGACCAAATCCAGAGACACTTATACTGAGACCAAATCCAGAGACACTTACACTGAGGGACCAATCCAGGGACACTTACACTGAGACCAAATCCAGGGACACTGAAACTGAGGGACCAAATCCAGGGACACTTACACTGAGACCAAATCCAGGGAAACTTACACTGAGAGCAAGTCCAGGGACACTTACACTGAAACCAAATCCAGGGACACTTACACTGAGACCAAATCCAGGGTCACTTACACTGAGGGACCAAATCAAGGGACACTCACACTGAGACCAAATCCAGGGACACTTACACTGAGACCAAATCCAGGGACACTTACACTGAGGGAACAAATCGAGGGACACTTACACTGAGACCAAATCCAGGGACACTTACACTGAGACCAAATCCAGGGACACTTACACTGAGGGAACAAATCGAGGGACACTTACACTGAGACCAAATCCAGGGACACTTACACTGGGACCAAATCCAGGGACACTTACACTGAGACCAAATCCAGGGACACTTACACTGAGACCAAATCCAGGGACACTTACACTGAGACCAAATCCAGGGTCACTTACACTGAGACCAAATCCAGGGTCACTTACACTGAGACCAAATCCAGGGACACTTACACTGAGACCAAATCCAGAGACACTTACACTGAGACCAAATCCAGGGACACTTACACTGAGACCAAATCCAGGGTCACTTACACTGAGACCAAATCCAGGGACACTTACACTGAGACCAAATCCAGGGACACTTACACTGAGACCAAATCCAGGGACACTTACACTGAGGGACCAAATCCAGGGACACTTACACTGAGACCAAATCCAGGGACACTTACGCTGAGGCCAAATCCAGGGACACTTACACTGAGACCAAATCCAGGGTCACTTACACTGAGACCAAATCCAGGGACACTTACACTGAGACCAAATCCAGGGACACTTACACTGAGACCAAGTCCAGGGACACTTACACTGAGACCAAATCCAGAGACACTTACACTGAGACCAAATCCAGGGACACTTACACTGAGACCAAATCCAGGGACACTTACACTGAGACCAAATCCAGGGACACTTACACTGAGACCAAATCCAGGGACACTTACACTGAGGGACCAAATCCAGGGACACTTACACTGAGACCAAATCCAGGGACACTTACGCTGAGGCCAAATCCAGGGACACTTACACTGAGACCAAATCCAGGGTCACTTACACTGAGACCAAATCCAGGGACACTTACACTGAGACCAAATCCAGGGACACTTACACTGAGACCAAATCCAGGGACACTTACACTGAGACCAAATCCAGGGACACTTACAGTGAGACCAAATCCAGAGACACTGAAACTGAGACCAAATCCAGAGACACTTACACTGAGACCAAATCCAGGGACAGTTACATTGAGACCAAATCCAGGGACACTTACACTGAGACCAAATCCAGGGACAGTTACATTGAGACCAAATCCAGGGACACTTACACTGAGACCAAATCCAGGGACACTTACACTGAGACCAAATCCAGAGACACTTACACTGAGACCAAATCCTGGGACACTTACAATGAGACCAAATCCAGGGATACTTACACTGAGACCAAATCCAGGGACACTTACACTGAGACCAAATCCAGGGACACTTACACTGAGACCAAATCCAGGGACACTTACACTGAGACCAAATCCAGGGACACTTACACTGAGACCAAATCCAGAGACACTTACACTGAGGGACCAATCCAGGGACACTTACACTGCGGGAACTAATCCAGGGACACTTACACTGAGGGAACAAATCCAGGGACACTTACACTGAGGGACCAATCCAGAGACACTTACACTGAGGGACCAATCCAGGGACACTTACACTGAGGGAACAAATCCAGGGACACTTACACTGAGGGACCAAATCCAGAGCACTTACACTGAGACCAAATCCAGAGACACTTACACTGAGACCAAATCCAGGGACACTTACACTGAGACCAAATCCAGGGACACTTACACTGAGACCAAATCCAGGGACACTTACACTGAGACCAAATCCAGGGACACTTACACTGAGACCAAATCCAGAGACACTTATACTGAGACCAAATCCAGAGACACTTACACTGAGGGACCAATCCAGGGACACTTACACTGAGACCAAATCCAGGGACACTGAAACTGAGGGACCAAATCCAGGGACACTTACACTGAGACCAAATCCAGGGAAACTTACACTGAGAGCAAGTCCAGGGACACTTACACTGAAACCAAATCCAGGGACACTTACACTGAGACCAAATCCAGGGTCACTTACACTGAGGGACCAAATCAAGGGACACTCACACTGAGACCAAATCCAGGGACACTTACACTGAGACCAAATCCAGGGACACTTACACTGAGGGAACAAATCGAGGGACACTTACACTGAGACCAAATCCAGGGACACTTACACTGAGACCAAATCCAGGGACACTTACACTGAGGGAACAAATCGAGGGACACTTACACTGAGACCAAATCCAGGGACACTTACACTGGGACCAAATCCAGGGACACTTACACTGAGACCAAATCCAGGGACACTTACACTGAGACCAAATCCAGGGACACTTACACTGAGACCAAATCCAGGGTCACTTACACTGAGACCAAATCCAGGGTCACTTACACTGAGACCAAATCCAGGGACACTTACACTGAGACCAAATCCAGAGACACTTACACTGAGACCAAATCCAGGGACACTTACACTGAGACCAAATCCAGGGTCACTTACACTGAGACCAAATCCAGGGACACTTACACTGAGACCAAATCCAGGGACACTTACACTGAGACCAAATCCAGGGACACTTACACTGAGGGACCAAATCCAGGGACACTTACACTGAGACCAAATCCAGGGACACTTACGCTGAGGCCAAATCCAGGGACACTTACACTGAGACCAAATCCAGGGTCACTTACACTGAGACCAAATCCAGGGACACTTACACTGAGACCAAATCCAGGGACACTTACACTGAGACCAAATCCAGGGACACTTACACTGAGACCAAATCCAGGGACACTTACACTGAGACCAAATCCAGGGACACTTAAACTGAGACCAAATCCAGGGACACTTACACTGAGACCAAATCCAGGGATCTCTTAAACACCAAGACCTGGGACCACTTATGCCAAGAGACCAAATCTAGGGACCACTTACATTTTAAGTCCAAATCCAGCTGAAGACGTTTCCTTGAATGAACAGTTCATGAGCCTGTTTTGTGACTCGTCTGCATGAGTAAAAACATGAAATAAAAAGGGACGCATCTGGTGACAATGACATCAATAATGGTTTCTAACTTGTAATACTAACCGTAAACCTAACACCGTAAAACCTAACACTCTAATCACAGCCCCTTATCCCTAACCACTAGTCCCAAACACTAACCCCAATAAACGTTAACCCTAAATCATGCAGTGACAATAGCACGATGTAAGACCGTGCGGTGTTGTCAATAGTCATTGCAATGTTACCGATGATGCTGGTCAGTCGCGCTGTCAATAGTCACTCAGAACGGGGGAGAAAAGGTCCTCCAAAGAAACCAAGATAAAAGCCAGAAGGCAGATACTTTATTTGAACAGTAAAGGTTACAGAGTAAACCACACAGATTGCCATGGGAAGGAAAGACTCCTCTTTTCCCCTCTTGCCATTTTCCTCTCCACTGTGGAGGATGCAGAAATAATGCTTACAAGGTGTGTGCAGCAGAGAGTGTTACGTGCTTGTGGATTATCGCTAATAATCACTGAGACAGTCAGTTGTGGCTGTATAACAGATTAGAAGTGCAGGAAGTCAAACCAGACAGGTCTATTCCTGTCCAGAAAGGTAGGTGGCTCAGCCTCAGGCCCATTCTGACTTTGTGCCCTTTCTGTTAGGGCTCGTCCTTGCACCAAGTGAGGTGCCAGGTATCGGGGGCAGCAGTAGCAGTAAATGCAATCTAAATGTAAGTAAGTTTCAATATAGTTTATCTTTATCTACTTCTAATTTAATAACCTTTGCTGGATGTGGCCCACACCAAGGGCCAGGATATCGGATCACGGCGATATGATAGAAATGATTAAAATGTTGAAAGATAGGATGGGTTTGATAGAAGCCGGTTGCTTCCAATAATTGAGGGGGTCAAGATGAGGAGTCATAGATACAAGATTAAATGTAAGAGATTTAGAACAGTGATCAAGAGAAACGCCTTTACAACAGAGAGTTGTGAGGCTGTGGAATTCACTTCCCGGGTTAGTGGTGGGGCGCAAAGTTCTGTAGCGACAAGTGGTCCTCACTAATGTCCCCGCTAAGCTGAGCAGCCACGCAGTCATCTGCAAGATCCCGCACAGGCCGTTCACTGGCTTTTACATTGTAGGTACCGCACACGGGGAAAAATTTGAATGGGCCGTGCACTGTGGGAGGCAGGTGGCGCAGGAGGCAGTGCGGCTTACGGGGGACATTGGTCCTCATGCTTTTATGCAAGGCAGACCTCAACCCAGTCATTTACTCGACAAGAGGTGCCGGGTATCGGGGGGCAGCTGTAGCAGTAAATGCAATCTAAATGTAAGTATCAATATAGTTTATCTTTATCTACTTCTAATTTAATAACCTTTGCTGAATGTGGTCCACACCAAGTGCCAGGATATCAGATCAGGCCCTCCATAGAAGTGGAGTTTCACACCCCTGTTTTAAAGAAGCCTGGATGAATATTTTATTACTGCCTGTTAGAGACAGAGACAGGTTTGATGCCCTTTAATCAAAAAGAAAATGAAAGACTTGCATTTATATTGCTTCTTTCACAACATCCCAAAGCAATTTACAGCCAGTTAAGTACTTTTGAAGTGCAGTCACTGTTATAATGAATGGAAACGCAGGAACCAATTTACACACTGCAAGATCCCACAAACAGGAATGTGATCATTGTTTTTTTAGTGATGTTGATTGAGTGATAAATATTAGCCAGGACACTGGGGAGAACTCCCCTGTTCTATATTTGAATAGTGCCATGGGTTCTTTTACATCTACCTGAGAGGGAATATTGAGCCTCATCCAATAGACAGCATCTCCCTCAGTACTGCATTGGAGTGTCAGCCTAGATTTTGTGCTTAAGTCTCTGGAGTGAGATGTGAACCCACAACCTTCTGACGTCAGAGGCAAGAGTGCTACCACTGAGCCACAGCTAACACAGCTTCTTATCAGCCTGAACTCGCTGACACCAATCAAATGGGAGTTCCGTGGTGCCATTGCAGCCATTTCCTCAGGGATTCTCTCACTCGTCTGCAATAACTGGTGGAAGATCAGCGCAAACCCCATTCACGTGTGTAAACAGAGTTCCGACCAAATTTATGGTGGAGCAGCGGGAGCAGCTCCGAGGAAATTCCCAGCGATGGTGTTTGTATACGGCATGATTGGCACACCTTTTAGTTACTTCGCATTCCCCTGGTCCACACACCAAGGGTATCAAGGGATATGGAGCAAGGGCGGGTAAATGGAGTGGAGGTACAGATCAGCCATGATCGAACTGAATTGCGGTGCAGGTGCGAGGGGCTGAACAACCTCCTGCTGTTTTAATATTCCTGTGTTCCTAACAGTGAGCAAGAGGCTAGAAACCTGACCTCCGCACATATCAGGGTAGGCTGTGAAGAGGTGCACAAGGAGACACTATTTCCTGGTATCTCTGTGTACTGTGGTTCCAGCGAGCAGTGATTTTAAAGTAGTCAAGATGCACACGGTTTCCTAGGATCCAAGGTTTCCAGGGGATCTCTCATCATACTGCCATTCCCATGGGAAAGCAACTGTGAAATCTGCATGGCTAGTATGTGTCACCCAACTTAATGTATTTACCAGGGTCAGCCTAATTTTATCAGGATTTCTACCTGAGCAGGAAAACCCACGGGGTGGGGCGGGGCGAGGGGGGTAGGGGAAGGGCAGAGTGGAAATAGCTGCAGTAGTTCTCAGGCACCTGCAGCAATAGAGTGGGGTTGGTGCCATGCTTTTAATTGCTCTGGGCGATGTAGGCAAGTTTGCATTTGAGAAGGTGATGGGCCTTCTCCTTGAACCGCTGCAGTTTTTGTGGTAATTATGCTTTCGGGAAATTCAAGATATTGACCCAGCTACTCTGAAGGAATGGCAATATAGGTCCACATCTGGATGGTGTATGTCTTAGAGTGGTTTCCCCACAACCTTGCTCTCTTGTCCTTCTTTCTGGTAGAAATCACAGTGGAGGGAGACGATGTCCAATGAGCGGGAGCAGCTCCGAAGAAACTCTCAGTGCAGTGTAGCGATAGGGCTAATGATAACCAGAGTGTGACAGGAAGGGATAGAGCGTATACACATAAGACTGCATCAGAAAGAGGGGTCAGAGTAGGGAAAAATGGTAAAAAGACAAGTTTAAAAGCTCTATATCTGAGCACACGCAGCATTCGGAACAAGATAGATGAGTTAACAGCACAAATTCAAATAAATGGGTATGATCTGATAGCCATTACAGAGACGTGGTTGCAAGGTGATTAAGGCTGGGAACTGAATATTCAGGGGTATTTGCCATTTTGTAAGGATAGGCAGAAAGGAAAAGGTGGTAGTGTAGCTCAGTTATTAAGGGATGAGAGCAGTGCAGTGGTGAGAAATGATACGTGGTTCAGAAGATCAAGATGTAGAATCAGTTTGGGTGGAGATAAGAAATAATAAGGGTAAGAAGTCACTGGTGGGAGTGGTCTACAGGCCCCCAAACAGTAGCCACACTGTAGAACAGAGTATAAATCAAGAAATAATAGAGGCTTGGAAGAAAGGTACGGTTATAATCATGGGAGATTTTAATCTTCATATTGATTGGACAATGCAAATTTGCAAAGGTAGTCTTGAGGAAGAGTTCTTAGAGTGTATGCAGGATGGTTTCTTGGAACAATACGTTGTGGAACCAACCAGGGAGAAGACTATTTTCGATCTGGTAATGTGTAACGAGGCTGGATTAATTAATGATCATGAAGTGAAGGATCCTCTTGGGAAGAGTGATCATAGCATGGTAGAATTTCAAATTCAGTTTGAGGGTGAGAAAGCTAGGTCTCAAACTAGTGTCCTGAACTGAAATAAAGGTAATTACAAAGGTACGAAGGCAGACTTGGTTAAAGTGGACTGGGAAAATATATTACAGGGTAAGAATGTAGAAAAGCAGTGGCAAACATTTAAGGAGATATTTCAGTGAGAAAGAAAGACTCTATGAGAAGGATGAACCATCCGTGGCTAACTAAGGAAGTAAAGGATGGTATCAAATTGAAAACAAAGGCATACAATGTTGCGAAGAATAATGGAAGGTCAGAGGATTGGGAAATTTTTAAAAACCAGCAAAGGAAGACTGGGCAGCACGGTGGCATAGTGGTTAGCACTGTTGCCTCACAGCGCCAGGGACCCGGGTTTGAATCCAGCCTTGGGCGACTGTCTGTGTGGAGTTTGCACATTCTCCCCGTGTTTGTGTGGGTTTACTCCGGGTGCTCCGGTTTCCTCCCACAGTCCAAAGATGTGCAGGTTAGGTTGATTGGCTATGATAAATTGACCCTTAGTGTTAGGGGGATTAAATATGTGGGGTTACGGGGATAGGGTGGGATATGTGTCGGTGCAGGCTCGATGGGCTGAAATGGCCTCTATCTGCACTGTGGGTTTCTGTGATTCTGTGATAAAAAAATAATAAAGAGGGAGAGAAGATAGCTTATGGGAGTAAGCCAGCAAGAAATATAAAAACAGATAGTAAGAGCTTCTACAGGTTTATAAAAAGGAAGAGAGTAGTTAAAGTAAATGTTGGTCCCCTAGAGGATGAATCTGGGGAATTAATAATGGGAAACAGGGAAATGGCGGAGACTTTGAACAAATGTTTTGCATCAGCCTTCACGGTAGAAGACTCTAAAAGCGTCCCAATAATAGATAATCAAGGGGCTATTGGGGTGGGGGGTAGGAACTTAAAACAATCACTATCACTAGAGAGAAAGTACTAGGCAAACTAATGGGACTAAAGGTGGACAAGCCCCTTGGGCCCGATGGTCTGCATCCTAGGGTCTTAAAAGAGGTGGCTGCAGAGATAGTGGATGCATTGGTTGTAATCTACCAAAATTCCCTGGATTTGGAGAGGTCCCAGCGGACTGGAGAACTGCAAATGTAATGCCCCTATTTAAGAAAGGAGGGAGACAGAAAGCAGGCAATTATAGACCAGTTAGCCTAACATCTGTCATTGGGAAAATGCTGGAGTCCATCATTAAGGAAGTGGTAGCAGGACATTTAGAAAATAATAATATAGTCAAGCAGAGTCAGCATGGTTTTATGAAAGGGAAATCATGTTTGACAAATTTGCTGGAGTTCTTTGAGGATGTAATGAGCAGGGTGGATAAAGGGGAACCAGTAGATGTAGTGTATTTGGATTTCCAGAAGGCATTCGATAAGGGGCCACATAAAAGGTTACTACACAAGATAAGAGCTCATGGGGTTGAGGGTAATGTAGAGGATTGGCTAACTAATAGAAAACAGAGTCGGGATAAATGGGTCATTTTCAGGTCGGCAAACTGTAACTAGTGGGGTGCCGCAGGGATCAGTGCTGGGGCCTCAACTATTTACAATCTATATTAATGACTTGGATGAAGGGACCGAGTGTAATGCAGCCAAATTTGCTGATGATACAAAAATAGGTGGAAAAGCAAATTGAGTGGAGGATGCAAAGAATCTCCAAAGAGATATAGATAGGTTAAGTGAGTGGGCAAAAATCTTGCAAATGGAGTATAATGTGGGTAAATGCGAGGTTATCCACTTTAGTAGGAAAAAGAAAAAAGAAAATTATTATTTAAATGGGAAGAGATTACAAAATGCTGCGGTACAGAGGGATCTGGGGGGTCCTTGTACATGAATCACAAAAAGTTAGCATGCAGGTACAGCAAGTAATTAGGAAGGCAAATGAAATGTTGGCCTTTATTGCAAAGGGAATGGAGTATAAAAATAGGGAAGTTCCGTTACAACTGTACTGGGTGTTGATGAGACCACACCTGGAGAACTGCGTACAGTTTTGGTATTAAGGAGCAGCAGTTTAAGTTAAATACAACACACAATCAGGATAGACATAAGAACATATATAAGACATAGGAGCAGGAGTAGGTCATTTGCTCCTCAAGCCTGCTCCACCCATTCAATAAGATCATGGCTGATCTGATCTTGGCCTCAACTCCATTTCCCTGCCCGCTCCCCATAACCCATGACTCCCTTACCATTCAAAAATCTGTCTATCTCCACCTTAAATATATTTCAACTAGCTGGAGTGCCCGGTGGTGCCGAGGGTTTTTTTGAGGGCATGTTGTTGTTGGAAGAGAGAGAGAGAGAATACTGGGGGGAGAAGAGAAAGACTGGGGGGGAGAGAGCGACTGGGGGGAAGGGGGGGAGAGAGCGACGGGGGGAAGAGAGAGAGAGAGAGAGACTGGGGGGGAGAGAGAGGCTGGGGGGGGAGAGAGCGACTGGGGGAAGAGAGAGAGAGAGAGACGGGGGGGGAGAGAGAGAGAGGGAAAGAGAGAGGGGGAGGGAGAGAGAGAGAGAGAGACTGGGGGGAGAAGAGAGAGATGGGGGGGGAAGAGAGAGAGAGAGACTGCTGGATTTAGTTTGGGATTAGCCTGGAGAGAGAGGGGGGGAAGGAACGCCTCAGGCCTGGCCCGATGGACCCCTGCGAAGAAAGGAAGGAAGGAAGAAGGCGAGCTCTCCCCTCCCTCTCCCACTCCCCCACTCTTTCCCTCCCTCACCCTTTCTCTCTCCCTCCCCTTGTCTCTCCTGCTTTACTCTCATCTCCCCTCTTTTCCCCTCTCCTCTCCCTCCCTGCCCCTCTCCTCTCCCTCCCTCCCCCTCCCTCACACACTCCCTCCCCACTCCCTCACCCTCCCTCCCCCTCTCCTCTCCCTCTCCTCTCCCTCCCCCCTCATCCGCTTCCTCCCACCCCCTCTCCTCCCCCTCCCTCCCCCTCTCCTCTCCTCTCCCTCCCCCTCTCTCTCCCTCCCCCCTCACTCCCCCTCTCTCTCCCTCCCCCTCTCTCTCCCTCTCTCCCCCTCTCTCTCCCTCCCCCCTCTCTCTCCTCACTCTCCCTCCTCTCCCTCCCTCCCCCTCTCCCCTCCCCCCTCATCTCTCCCGCCCCCTCTCTCTCCCTCCCCGCTCTCTCTCCCTCCCCGCTCTCTCCCCCTCTCTTCTCCCTCCCTCCTCTCCCTCCTTCCCTCCCTCCCCTCCTCTCCTCTCCCTCCTTCCCTCCCTCCCTCCCTCCTCTCCCTCCCTCCTCTTCCCTCCCTCCTCTCTCCTCCTCTCCTCCCCCTCCCTCCCCCTCTCCTCTCCCTCCCTCCCCTCTCCCTCCCTCCCTTCCCCTCTCTCTCCCTCCCCCTCTCTCTCCCTCCCCTGCTCTCTCTCCCTCCCCGCTCTCTCCCCCTCTCTTCTCCCTCCCTCCTCTCCCTCCTTCCCTCCCTCCCTCCTCTCCTCACACTTCCCTCCCCCTCTCCTCACCCCTCCCTCCCCCTCTCCTCTCCCTCTCCTCTCCCTCCCCCTCTCCGCTTCCTCCCTCCCCCTCTCCTCCCCCTCCCTCCCCCTCTCCTCTCCCTCCCTCCCCCTCTCCTCTCCCTCCCCCTCTCTCTCCCTCCCCCCTCACTCCCCCTCTCTCTCCCTCCCCCTCTCTCTCCCCTCTCTCCCCCTCTCTCTCCCTCCCCCTCTCTCTCTCCTCCTCTCCCTCCCTCCCCCTCCCTCCCCCTCTCTCTCCCTCCCCCTCTCTCTCCCTCCCCGCTCTCTCTCCCTCCCCGCTCTCTCCCCCTCTCTTCTCCCTCCCTCCTCTCCCTCCTTCCCCTCCCTCCCCTCCTCTCCTCTCCCTCCTCTCCCTCTCCCTCCTTCCCTCCCTCCCTCCCTCCTCTCCTCCCTCCTCTCCCTCCCTCCTCTCTCCTCCCCTCCCCCTCTCCTCACCCTCCCTCCCCTCTCTCCTCTCCCTCCCTCCCCTCTCCCTCCCTCCCTTCCCCTCTCCTCTCCCTCCCCCTCTCCTCTCCCTCCCTCCCCCTCTCCTCTCCCTCCCCCTCTCCTCTCCCTCCCCATCTCCTCTCCTCTCCCTCCCCCTGTCCTCTCCCTCCCCCTGTTCTCTCCCTCCCCCCTGTTCTCTCCCTCCCTCCCCCTCTCTCTCTCCCTTTCCTCTGAGCCCGGACGCAGTGAGCCGAAGCCCCCCGTGTGCGGATCAGCGCCTCAGGGCTTGCCGGTGCGCGGCCGAGCGCGGGAGGCCCGGCCCGACTCTCAGGTCCCGCTCCGGGCCGCCCGCCGACGTTCACGCGCTCGCTGTCCTCCCGCCCCGCCAGCCTTTACCAAGATGGTGGCGATGGCTACGTGCGGCTCAGTCCCCGCCACGCCAGTCTTTACCAAGGATGGCGGCGATCGCGGGCCGCTGGTTTGGAATTGGGCCCAGCGGGGCGGGCGGTGCCTAGCTCGGGCGTGGCTGGCGAGGAGAGGCCGAGGCTTCAAGGCCTGAGGCCTGCAGGCAGCTCATCCACCACCGAGGCGGGGAAAGCCCGAGTCCCCTTTGCAAAAGGATTTTTTTTTCTTTTAAAACCAACTTTTTTTTGCTGGAAATCTATATTTCAAATAAACACACAGAAAGTGGGAAAAATAAATCAATAGTTAGGAATCAAGATGGCGGCCACTCACCCTCAGCTCAGAAGGATTAGGCCCGCCCACCCACGCAATGAAACGCCCCCCGTGACGCACCGATTGGTCAACCATTAGGTTAATCCCCTGTACGATTGGTCAACCATCACGTCACTCAATGCTAATGAGCGGAATTTTGCCATTTTTTAAACCTTTTTTGTATACTGTCCGAACAATTTTTGTCTTGACCATAAAGTAAATATGCCTATTAGACTCCCCTAATGATAAGCTTTCTTTTGATATAACATATGTGTAGTACGCTCTATAACTTTTGATTGTATAGCCGGACAAACAGACAAACTCTTTATATATATATAGATGACTCCCCGCATCCACAGCTCCCTGGGGAAGAGAATTCCAAAGATTCACGACCCTCTGAGAGAAGAAATTTCTCCTCATTTCCGTTTTAAATGGGAGCCCCCTTATTCTGAAATTATGCCCCCTAGTTCTAGATTCCCCCACGAGGGGAAACATCCTCTCTGCATCTACCCTGTCAAGCCCCTTCAGAATCTTAAATGTTTCATTAAGATCCCCTCTCATTCTTCTAAACTCCAATGAGTATAGGCCCAACCTGCTCAACGCTTCTTCATAAGACAACCCCTTCATCTCCGGAATCAACCTAGTGAACCTTCTCTGAACTGCCTCCAATGCAAGTATATCCTTCCTTAAATAAGGAGACCAAAACTGTACACAGTACTCCAGGTGTGGTCTCACCAACGCCCTGTACAGTTGTAACAGGACTTCCCTACTTTTATACTCCATTCCCTTTGCAATAAAGGCCAACATTCCATTTGCCTTCCTAATTATTTGCTGTACCTTCATGCTAACTTTTTGTGATTCATGTACAAGGACCCCCAGATCCCTCTGCACCTCAGCATTTTGTAATCTCTCCCCATTTAAATAATAATTTGCTTTTTTTATTTTTCCTACCAAAGTGGATAGCCTCGCATTTTCCCACATTAAATTCCATCTGCCAAATTTTTGCCCACTCACTTAGCCTATCTATGTCCCTTTGGAGATTGGTCCTTTCAGCCAAGTCATTAAGATAGTAGACATACGATCGTGACATGCAGCTGGTATCGCCCCGATCAGACAGATGGCTGGCGTGCACGAACAGCTCTTCACTTCACCGTCTGTGCTGAGGCCTCTCTAAGTTTTGTTTTTATTCTCTTTTTAGGGGTGGGCCTGATGTAGAATATGGAATGGACTATCTAACCTGTAAGGGCTCTTCCTAAACCAAGATGCCCAATGGTATGTCGAGTTCTTTGTCTCAACTTTCAGATGAAAACCTTCCCCAAGGGGTCTCATGCTGTACCCTCATGTATCTTTCTTGTTTATACACTCTGAAGGCCCATCCACTTATCTCTCCTTCTTACCCTCCCAAGTTTGGAGTCAGTCATGCCATTCTCGGCCATCAGATGCTCGTAGCTGCTTGTTATCACTTATTTATGTTCACGCTGTTCATGTAGCTTTAGCTATGCAAAACTAACTATTTCATTCCTTTATCAGATTATTGTACCATGGAATCAATAATTAAATTCCCAAAGATATCCTCTATTCTATTCTCGTACACTGGTTAACTTACGCATTTTAAAGCAATTTTGTTAAACAAAATCAAAATCCTACCTTAGCATTATAATTTGGTTATTAGTAATAATGGAAGAAACATAGGTTGGACCATAATTGGTCAAATTAAAGATACATAAAATAAAGTCAAAATCCTAACTTACAAACAGCAGATAGCTAGCCTGGAAACAAGGTCATATATGACCGTCACAGTGCAGAATGTTATATCATCTGCAGAGAACAAAAACACAAGCAATTATAAGCGTCTATCCAGTTATTCTAATATACTAGTCTGAAGAGAATTTTTGTCTTGATTCACACTTGCTTCCAATTCACGATTTCTTACAACTCCCCACCTTGAAAAGAAAATATCCTTATTGACTTCTTTCAATCCTCTTTTGACTAATCTAGCTAGTTCTAAGTTATTGGCCCGCTGATACCATTCATGCCCAGGGATGCTGGCTGGCATTATAAGCTACTTCCCACCACTCGTAGTCCCCTAATTTACTTATTACTCTCTCAACTTGGGAGTTAGTTAGTAGGGAGGCTCAGAAATGAAGATTTCCCCCTTTCTTACAATCCAGTCCTTTGAGGGGAAGGAACAACTTCCGACCCCTCACACAGGTTCAGTTCACTGTTCCAGTGTTCCAATTCTGCCCCGCCTGGGGTATCCTCTGTTTCTTCTATCTTTCCTGATCTTACCCCGCCTGGGGTCTCCTCTGAGTTGCTTCTAATCTTCTCTTTCGGTGTGCACAATTAATTTGTCAGTGCTGGTTAGTCATAGGCATGAGTACACAATTGGTTTATTGCATCAAAGTTTTACTACATGGGTTAAATATATCAAATACACTACCATTACAAGTTGGAGAACTATCAGAGCGTGTGAAATAATACAAACCTAAGGGTGTGCCGATATATTAATCCCAATATCCCACCAGTGTGAATCGTCCCCTATGCTGTCAATTTCAATATCTATTCTCGATTTGTCTTGCTCCAAAAGACAACAGGAGAATGTCGTAGGCAATTGTGCCACATAATTGTGCAGCTCATACTTAAGTAGCTCATTTGCTGTCGGTTTCACTTGAGCATAGTTCTTAATATTGAGTAAAACATGTTGGTTGATAGTTGTGGGTAGGTGAGGTGTGAAGTAGAAACTGGGGCTATTAATGGGACAGGTCCCGTTAGACCCGTAAAGCATGTTAGTTGCTGTAGTAGTGACACAGGAGGCACCACCAAAACCACCTCATACTGGATTTGTACTGGTTTTTCCCAAGCTCTCTTACCTACAAAACACAATTATTACCGTTATAAATTGTAATTCAGTCTTACAATCATTAGCACATCGACTAAGTACATACATTTCAAGCGACAATGAAGCAGACAAAGAAAACAGACATCATAAAGAAAGCTACAGTTTAACATCTAATCAACAAATCATGGACTTAAAAGATTCTCCAGATCTCTCTTTTACTCGTATCCATCTTGTGGATAATTCTTACTAAACATGATCTCTCCTTAGCCCTCAATTATCCCAATCCAAATTCCATGTAACTCTCCACTTCAACTTCAATTTCAATTCCTCTAACAGGTACCAGTGTGTTTAACTCTATTCTGATTGTTTCATTAATTAGATAGTTTCTCGATGGAGTATGTGTCAATGCTTTAAAAGTTGTTTCACTCTCCTGAGCCACATTAACCACGTCATGTCTTGCTGTTGTCAAGTAACTGAGCATGTCTGAGACCCGTACTTCAGTGCAAATTCACCATGCATTTCCGGATGGTAATTGCCTCACACGTAACAAATCACATCTGCACACACAATATCCCAATATCATGCCACACGTGACATCTGATACAAGCTATTCTCAGGCTTTCAGGTGATCTTATCAAAAGATTTTCTGGAGATCTTTGCTCATCTTCCACCGCATGATCCCAATGTCTCAAGTAGTGGCCAGGCTATCAAATTCAGGTTTTTTAAAGTTCATAGGCAAGGACACAATGGGCTCAATTTTGTCACTGGGGTGGGCTGGGGTCGTGTAATCCGCTTTTTGTGTTAGCCACCCGATTCTAAATCGATGTGGGACAATGATGCGATTTTAACTTAAGTGGGCAATTGAGTTCCAGCATGTGGGAACCTATGGCCCAATTAGTTTTTTCAGTCTGAAGCTCGCCTCTGATGACATCATCATTGCAGCATTTAAGGGCTGCAACAAGCCTTGCTTCTTCTGCAGACTGCCAACCTTTTGGCCTTTCATATCAGAGGGATCTGGAGGCAGAATGGCCAGCCAGAGACCTAGGTCTTCTCCCAGGTTTGATGAACTTGCCCTGCAAGCTTTAGTGGAGGGAGCAAGAGCCAATAAAGAGGTGCTCTTTCCTTCTTCAGGGAGGAAGAAGCCTCCCCAGCAGACCAAGGCAGTGTGGATCCAGGTGGCCCAGGAGGCCAACTCTTTGCCGATAACCCGCAGAACCTGGCTTCAGTGCAGGAAGAGGTTTCATGACCTTCTGCGCACTGGAAAAGTGAGTATGAATTTCCCATCACCCTCAATCTGATCCCCATTGCCTTTCCTCACCAGCACTCAGCTTTAGCAATATCTTCCTCCACATCCCACTTGACACTGACATCCCTGCACCCTTACCCATTCCCTCTCTCTCTATGGTCACATTCACCTAACTATTCGACTATGCAGCCCTCACACTCCCTATCACTGTGATGCTATGAAAACAACTTACAACACACAGGGAGGGCCCTTGGTCTTGCCACCTCACTCCATCTTTGTCTCCTTCTAAGCATCTATGCTATGGATTCTCTAACACTCGCTCCTTCATTCTCACTCAAACTCCACTTGTCTCCGTCATTGCAGGAAAAGAGAGCTCACAATAAGAGGGAAAGAGCGAGGACAGGAGGAGGGCCACCCTCAGTAGCCCAGCTCACCCCCTGGGAGGATGCGGTCCTGGAGATCGTGGGAGTGGAAGATGATGCGCAAGTGGGGGACGGACAGATGAGTGCATCACAGCAAGTTGGTGACAGAATAGTTTTCCATCTCTCTCATTGACATTGTATGAGTCGCTGATAATGATTCTGAAGCTCTAACAGATGGACTTATGATCATCTGCAATATGCAATATGCATGTAACCTTGGCATCACATCTCTGACTTTCCTTTACTCCCCCACAGGACCATCACAAGCACCCATCCCCACTAGCCAGGAGGAAGAGCCTGAGCATCCAGACTCCTCAGAGGAAGCTGCAACCTCTGAGGGTGCAGTGTCAGCAGAATTCAGCGCACCCAGCACCAGCGCAGACACTCACACCTCGGTGGTACCTTCGCGAGATAGTGCAGTGTTGTCACCTGCTGTATCATAGCTCACAAGTGAGCATCAGCAGATTGTGCAGACAGGAACAGCAGTGGAGAGTCTTAGTCGGAGGGCGCAGGACTCTCCCAGCTCGGCTCAGCTGCATGTCGACCCTCTGCCTCTGGGTCCATCCACAAGATCAGCGGTGCTGGAACTCCAGGAACAGATGCAGGAGTCTCTGGCAGGTTTTGTCTCCAGGGTCGCTGTGAGTGTGGAGCGAATGGAGGAGTCCATAGCAAACATGAGCAGAGCCTTTGTGGAGTCATTGGTGCACGAACGCATCACCATGGAAAGGATGGCAACCTCCATGGAGGTGATAAGTTGCCAGAGTGCAGAAATCATGGTGAGTGTTCTGAATAGAATGACGTCTCTGGAGGAGCGATGGTCGTCTATTAAACAGAGAAACCAGACATTCATGGAAGTCCTTCTGAGTAGGACTGCCAGTGCAGATACGGGTCCCCATGGCCCCCCTGATGTGCAGCAAGGTGCTCTCAAGCCACTTGCAAGCGCTGAGGGGGGCCTGACCCATGAGAGGGAAGTTGGTGGCAGACATCAAGGAAGTGGGGGCTCCTCTCCAAGCGCTCACACTTCCATGCCACTGCAGAACCCTCAGTCAGAGCCCCACCGGAGTCCACAGCCAACTGAGATCGGCGTCTCAACCCCTGCACAGCCGCAGGAGCAGCAGACTGTTGACGAGCCCTCACAGGTTCGCAACCCCAGAGGATGCCCGCCAAAGGTGTCGAGACAGGAGCAGCAAGAAAGTGAGCAAGGAGCTCCACACGCCTCCATTCCCGTCTCCACGGCCCTGGGAAATTCAAGTCCAATGTCTCCAAGAGAAAGCTATGCATTTACTATTCTTAACAACACCTTCCTGACTTTCACCAGAATGTACATTAATACCAGATTGCACCCAGGTGATTTGTGCCAATTCACCTAAGAAAATGATTCCTATTTAGTGGTGTAATTTTCCTGTTTCTGTCTTACATCTTAAGTGGGGCATCCCATTAATTACTATTCATATCTCATTCATGAGCCCTGGAGGAACTTTACTGTCCAGTACAATATTAAAGATAGAAAACATAGATGAAACGTTCCCACTTGGTCTCAGTTATTAACACATTAAAAAAAATTCTTTATAACCTCGATATTGTCACCATGCTGTGACTTTGATGTCTGCCAATGTCTGCAGATAAGTTCTTAAATTCTTAAAACTGCTGGATCTCTTGTGTTACCGCCGAATTGGAGCCTGAACGGACCCAGTGATATACAGGGTCGACGTATACCCAACTTCGACTTATAGAGCAATAAACTCAGACTACTGCAGACCTTGCTGGAATGTGCGAGTACACTTTTATTTACAGAGCGCTCTGGGAGAAGTGCTATACACCCCCTTGGTGCAATCGCCAGCTTCTCAGCTTTACAATAGCAGCCGCGCTCCTTTTATACAATTTAAAAACAGGAAAGATACCATATTACATTAATTCCTTGGCCAATCTGGTACTTTAGCATCCTTTAACTTTGGCCAATCCGATACCTTAGCAACCCTTAATCACATTCTGTCAAAAACAAGTTGATTATATTATTATACCGTTAGCAAACAACTTAATTATATTACTGTTCTGTACAAGTGACATCACACGTTTGGTGTAAGCAGATCAAGTCAGCTGTCTGTTATGCCAGTGTCTGCAAAATGTCAATGAATGTCAAGTATTTCAGCAGGCACTACGGTGCCATTTTAAAATTTCCTCCAACAGCCCCTCCTTTTGGTCCTGGAGCACGATCCTCTTGCTCCCAGATGACCATCGTTCTTCGTTTCTTCACAGGGTTGGTTTACAACCACTGACTCATCTCGTGAGGACCGGCCGTCCCAGCCACGTCATCATACATTTCTTCTTCTTCACCCATATTTCTGGGCAGGAGGTCGGTGTATTCTTCGACAGAAGCTACTGGCAGCACAGCTTTCACAGCAGTTTGACAGCACATTTTAATGATACTCAATGCACATCACAGCAGTATACATATCACAACCATGATCAATATCATTTGCACTAGCCAAGCACCCCAGCCTGATCCTCCCAGTAACCAATCAAACCATCCGCCTCCAATATTGGATTGATGGAGCAAAGCTACTTGTTTTTGAATATGGTCCGCTAGGTTGGTAATATTTTCAGAACTGTCTGGGATGTATGTACAGCATTCTGCTCCGATCATGGCACGTGTACCTCCCTGTGCAGCTAGTAGGTAATCTAGTGCCATTCTATTTTGTAGGGCGGCAGTTCTTAGGGCTACCATTTCGGCACTCATCTCTCTCAGGGATTCAGCTGTGTCATTGGCTACTCCCTCAATTATGGTTGCCAATAACCATATTTCTTGAGAAGTAAACACTATTCCAGCTGTGGGGAACATAGCTCCTAGTACCACCTGCCAGGTGGGAAGTTCTCTTTTAGTACGACTATGCTTGTGGTGGTCTTTCAATTCCTTTATGTGGTGTATATATGGTACTACATACCCCAAATAGCATGATCCTGCCCAATTCTCTGATAGCCAGGAGTGTGCTCTATGACCGCATATGAAGTATGTCCCATTATAGGCTGTCATTATCTGTCCCGGTTGTTCGGGGTTTATGTTGGCGCGGAAGACGGTAAAACCCATCTGGTTGTCAGTATTTGTTCGCCTGGTCCCATTCCATGGTTTATTATTGGTCAAATTCATCAAATTGGTGGTATTGAACCACCAGCTTTCCATGGAATTTCCTGCATTATATGTGGTAAAATTTTGTATACAATGACTTTTCCCCACATCAATTCTGATCCCTTCAGTCTGTTCTGTACCGCGCTCCCAACATATCTCCCCGATCGGCTGGCCCTTTCCTGACGTATTGGTAAGAACTAAAAAGGGGGGTTCTTTCGTATAATTATATGTTGGCTTATACCATTCTTTAAAATTTTCGAACGAATAACCTCCCCCGCAGAACTCATTCCTTAGGCTAGTCCATTTCTGTTCCCAGGTTTTTCCGAAGGTGGATAAAGTGGTATTAATTATCCATTCTGCCATATCTGTGAGGTTCAAGGGTATTGGTCGCAAGGGTATCCCTCCTTTCACACGAGTGGGAGTATGGCTACATACCCAACAGGCATCTATCCCACTCCGTTTGGCATTCTTATATGACACATATAAAAACGTATTTACATGCAATCCCCGTTTTCTACGCGGTCCTGTCGCCGCATCTCCCGTGACAATACGTATCAACGCAACTATACACAGTAACTTATACATGTTTTTGATGCAATATTCTTCTTCCAGTTATTGCCGAAGGGGTCTCCCTTTTTTTCTGTGGAACAGATTCAGAACAGTGGGGGTAATTATTCATGTTCATGTCCTTTATATAACTTCAACTGAGTCCAATGTTTCCATATGCCCTTTCCCCTTATGTCCAGACAGGCACAGGTGTCCCCACAGATTATGATCTCATAGGGTCCGCTCCATTTCGGCGCGAACCCCGGTTTGCCAGGTAGATTTCTTACCATGACCCGCACTCCGGCGGGGGGAACGTCCGGGAGCGTGTTAAGTTCTAGCTCCTTGTCCCTTTCCCGCTGTTGGTCACGGATATTTTTACGCATCTCCTTTAATTGAGTGCTGAGTTCCAAAACGTATCGTTTTAATTTATCTTTTAGAGGACCTACATCGGCCCCACCTGTTATGATGCCTTCGGGTAATTGCATCGCCCTTCCTGTCATTAGTTCATAAGGGGTAAGGCCAGTCGTTCGGTTTGTAGTGGCCCGAAGTTTCATCAGGATGATGGGCAGCACTTCAGTCCATGTTTTTCCCGATGTTTGCATCGCCTTGGCCAATGCATTTTTAAGGGTACGGTTCATCCGTTCCACCATTCCTGAACTTTGTGGGTGATAGGGGATGTGGAACTTCTGTTTTATACCCATTAATTGACATACGGTTTTTATGACACTACCAGTAAAGTGAGTGCCTTGATCGGAGTCGATTTGAAGGGGCACTCCCCATCGGGGAATTACTTCTTCTGCTAGGATTCTGGCAACCGTCAGGGCGGTGCAGTTCCGTGTTGGAAAAGCCTCCACCCATCGAGTGAATTGGTCTATGGTTACCAGGCAGTATGTTTTACCGTGGGACGGGGGTAGAGGGCCGGTAAAATCGATTTGCAAATGTTCCCATGGGCCTCGCGGCCTGGGTTGATGTCCCATATTAACCTTTATTGGCCTGCCTGGATTGTACTGTGCACACGTAACACACCGGTGGCAGTGTTTAGCAATATCTCTTCCCATCCCTTTCCACCACCATTCTGTACCGAGACTTCCTGTCATTGCCTTTCTTCTCGAGTGAGAGAGCCCGTGGTGAATTTCCAACAGAGTGTTTTGTATGCACTCTGGGGCCATTACCTTATCATCCTTTCGCCAGACGTTATCGCTTCCTCGTATAGCGCCTTGTTTCTCCCACGTACCTTTCTCAACATCTGGTGTGTCCTCGTGCAGTTCTTCAATACTTATCTCATCTCCTGGGTTACTTATGCTAGCCACTGGTGTGTCGCTAATCTCCTCTTGTTCTAACGCGAATTGTGCAGCTTTGTCCGCTGCTTGGTTCCCCTGGTGGTTTAACCAATCTGGGCTAGTTCTGTCCGGCTCTCTCTGGTGTGCCTTGATTTTTATTACTGCAACTTGTTGGGGCTTATTACTAGCCTCAAGGAGGGCCTCTATCCTTCTCTGATGTTTTATAGGATTGCCTCCTGTCGTAATGAATCCTCTCCTACCCCAGGCGGTCATATAGTCATGGACTACCCCAAAGGCGTATCTACTATCTGTATAGATATTTACTACTTTATTTTCCGACATCTCCAGTGCCTTAGTGAGTGCCACTAACTCGGCCACTTGGGCTGACAAACACCCGTCGATTCGCCCTGACTCTACTGTTTCCAGTCGGTCATTAACTACGGCCCACCCTGTGCGGGGTAGTCCATCCATATATTTGCGCGACCCATCTATGTAAAGTGTTCCTTCGGCCGTCGCCAGAGGGGTATCCTTTATTCTATCTTCTTTTAAGTTCATATCTACATCCCCACAATTATGAGGCTCTCCGGTTCCTAATATTCCTTCTGCCGGATTGTCCCCCATATCCCTAATGATGGTTACTGCTTTACTTGGAGGGAGGAGGACCGCTTCCCATTTTGCTCGTCTCATATTTGAGACGGATCTCAATTTTCCCGTGTTCAGCATTTCTACCAAGGCGTGTTTGGTGTGAAGGATAATGTTTCCTGTCATCACAATTGGCTCGCTGACCTTTATGGCCCAGGCAGCACAATCTAATGCGTCTATACACCATGAAAGCCCGGTTACTACAGGTCCTTCTGCAGTGGAGTAGTATGCCACTGGCCTGCGCTTGTCCCCATGATCCTGTGTTTTATCTTTAACAATTTTCTTAATTACATTTACTTGTTCTATCAGTCCTGACAATTGGTGTACTAGTAACATGCCCGCCTTTTTAGTTTTATCCTTTTTCTGTTTACTCAGCCAATTTCTCTGAAGTTCTAATGTCTGTGATACGTCCCATCTGTCCTTCTGCATTTTTTAAATTAGTGAATGCCTGTCTGTCATATAAGAATCGATGAGGGAGCCCGGGGGCCCCCTCTTAATCTCCTTACCTGACATCAGTAGTCCACCGACCTTTCCTCTTTGTCTGGAGTCACGTTTTTGAAAGCCCCCCTATTCTTTTCTTCTAAGAATACCCGGACGTTTTAACGTACTCGAAATGGCGTTCTCAGACGTCTGGGTTTCTCTGTCTTTCAAGAGTGCCCGGACGTGTAACATTTTACCCCGCTCCACAAGTTCCTAACATCAGTCTGTTAGTCCCGAATAAGACCTGAGGATTAAAATTTTGTCAATACAGATACGAATATAAGTTCATCACAGACAAATGTCAAGTGTAGTCCCACACTCCACTAGTCCACTTACTTATTCTTTGATCACTCAGAGTCCTTATACTTGATCAGAGTACTAAAACACCGGTGACCCTGCTCGCAGCGCCAATTTGTTACCGCCGAATTGGAGCCTGAACGGACCCAGTGATATACAGGGTCGACGTATACCCAACTTCAACTTATAGAGCAATAAATTCAGACTACTGCGGACCTTGCTGGAATGTGCGAGTACACTTTTATTTACAGAGCGCTCTGGGAGAAGTGCTATACACCCCCTTGGTGCAATCGCCAGCTTCTCAGCTTTACAATAGCAGCCGCGCTCCTTTTATACAATTTAAAAACAGGAAAGATACCATATTACATTAATTCCTTGGCCAATCTGGTACTTTAGCATCCTTTAACTTTTGCCAATCCGATACCTTAGCAACCCTTAATCACATTCTGTCAAAAACAAGTTGATTATATTATTATACCGTTAGCAAACAACTTAATTATATTACTGTTCTGTACAAGTGACATCACACGTTTGGTGTAAGCAGATCAAGTCAGCTGTCTGTTATGCCAGTGTCTGCAAAATGTCAATGAATGTCAAGTATTTCAGCAGGCACTACGGTGCCATTTTAAAATTTCCTCCAACACTTGCTACGCCATCATTATTAACTTTAAATAAAACATTCTCATCAGGGAAGACAGCATTTTAGATTACAAAAACCCAGTAAATTACATCATATTTCTCTTTCTTCTTTCTTCAGATGCCTTTCCAAATGACTGTAAAAATGCTGAATATAACTGGAGAAAGATTAATTTTCACATTTAAACAAATCAAATCAAACTGCTTTGGAAAATTCACGATAACAACCGCGACTTCAAGGTTAAATCTTAGACTGCAACTTATCTTTTGTTAAACAAACTTTTTGTTTTTCTCAGCTTTAGTTCAATGTTTTTTTCTCAATTCTGGGTGCGCAAACTTAAATTAAAATGAACATACTCAACATATTCACACATTCTTAAAACTTCGAAAATCCAAGACAAGACTACAAATAGTTAAATGGCTTTTAGCTCTATGCACAGAGAAGTGGGTGTAGCTAAAACAAACATAACAGACACCTTCTTTTAAAGACAGACTTTCAGACAGAAGGAATACTGTAACTTCTTAAACATTTATAGTCAGGGAAACTTCCACACTTTAACACACACTTTCACACAAACTGAAATTCCAGCATTTTTTTTTAATGTTCCTTTCACTCAACAAATCTTGTGTTTAATTTTCCCAACACACAAACTGAAGCTTCCATGTCGATTTCAACTCTAAGTTTCTTTTTTTTTCTTCACTTTTTAAACTGTAGTCTCAGCAACTTAATCACTAATTTCCACTTTTTCCCTTCCTTTGCTGAGTTCTCAGATGGGTTAGCATGCAACTTAGATCTTTTCCCCTCTCTATCTCCAACCCTCTCTCCTGCTCTTTATGCTTCTCCTGTTTGTTTCTCAAGTCTCAAGCTTGGCGCAGAGGTGAGTTGTGTAAGCCAGTTTATATCCGGCTTCTTTATCCGAGAGAATGTTTGCAACTTTATCTCTATAATAACCTCCCGTCATTTTGTTTTAGGTTTCACCTATCCGGAATGCTCTCTCTCTCTCAAAGCTCCCTACCAAGTCTTGGTGATGATCACACTCAGTCGACCAAGTCTTCCCGGCTTTTACAAATCGAGGTATCCCAGGTCCGTATGACTCCTGCTCTGTGATCCCATTTCTGACACCACTGTAAGATTTGGATCACAGGTCACACACAGATTACCGAAAGGGTCTTAGGAGTCATAGGTCTCTTTATTAAGGAGTGGCAGTTTAAGTTAAATACAACACGCAAACAGTAGACATACGACCGTGACAAGCAGCTGGTACCGATCCCAATCGGACAGACGGCTGGCGTGCGTGAACAGTTCTTCCCACCACCGTCTGTGCTAAGGCCTCCCTAGGCCTTGTTTTTATTCTCTTTTTAGGGCTGGGCCTGATGTAGAATATGGACAGGACTATCTAACCTGTAAGGGCTCTTCCTAAACCAAGGTGCTCAATGGTATGTCGAGATACATAAAATAAAGTCGAAATCCTAACTTACAAACAGCAGATAGCTAGCCTGGGAAACAAGGTCATATATGTCCGTCGTGGTGAAGAATGTTATAACGTCTGCAGGGAACCAGAAACACAAGCAATTCTAAGCATCTATCCAGTTATTCTAATAATAGTCTGAAGAGACTTTTTGTCTCAATTCACACTTGCTTCCAATTCATGATTTCTTACACACCCAAGAGATTGCTTTGTAGATTCTGTCAGTTGCAGTAACATGGCCTGATCTTACCTGGGAGACATGCTGGGAGTGGCTGGGGGGCAGCGGTGGTCCAGTATCGCTTGGGAAACCCGGATGTATGTTAAACACGTCTGTCGGTGGCTTTTTAACGCAGCAACTCACGACCCACTAGTCACTAGATCACTAGTCCAGTGGAGAAGCATAGTCTTGATGGCAGAGAGGTCTGGGTGTTTGTAAGTTAGGATTTCGACTTCATTTTATGTATCTTTAATTTGGCCAACTAAGGCCCAACATCTATGTTTCTTCCATTATTACTAATAACCATATTATAATGCTATGGTAGGATTTTGATTTTTTTAACAAAACTGCTTTAAAGACTAGTAGATCGCGAGTGGAGCTCAGGGCCAGGGATCGCGAGAATATCAGTGCTAATTTGATCCTGTGAGAGACAACATCATTCATGTCTGAGGCCGGGACCCTGGAGCGAGGATGAGCCCAGCAGCGAGGCCAAGGCCCAGGCATGGCGCAGCGTGAACCAGCAGCGGGGCCGGGGCCCAGGGAAGGTGTGGCACGGGCCAACAGTGAGGTCAGGAGGACCACAATGCATCCTAAGAAACCCAGGCAGAGAGGACCTGCGGGGAGGAGGGAGGAGGACAGTAGCAGTATGTTTGTGTGTGTGTGCTAGGCCGATGTAGCAGAGCCTGGTCTCCAATCGTGTTGGATCCCCTTGCCATTGGACCAAGACCTTGCTCTGTCAAGCCCGTGTGGTAGCTGGTGTGCAACGGCCACCCCATGTTAAAAGAATTCACACACAGGCATCTTCCACCCTTTAAAATGAAGTTCGGGACCTGGAACGTCAGGACCCTTATGGACAACCCCAACAGTGACAGACCGGAATGCCGTACTGCTATTGTTGCCCGGGAGCTCCGAGGTTTCGACATTGACATCGCCGCCCTAAGTGAGACCCAGCGGGCAGGGGAAGGCCAGCTCAAGGAGCAAGGCAGTGGTTACACCTTCTTCTGGAAAGGCAAACCTGAAGAAGAATTCCACCTCCATGGGGTAGGCTTCGTCATAAAAAATGAACTAGTTGGGCGTCTCAGAGACTCTCCTTGCAGTATAAACGAGCGCCTCATGATTCTTCGGCTCACCCTAGCACGGAACCAGTGCACTACGGTCATCAGTGCGTATGCCCCAACACTGGAAGCTACAGACGAGACCAAAGAGGAATTCTACTCCAGCCTTGAACAATCCCTGTCCCGAGTCCCAATGGGTGACAAGCTGATCCTCCTCGGCGACTTTAATGCCAGAGTTGGAAAGGACACAGACCTCTGGGGAGGTGTGATCGGCAGAGAGGGGGTAGGAAAGCCAACTCCAACAGTACCCTCCTCCTGTCAAAATGCTCAGAACATGGCCTTGTCATAACCAACACCTTGTTCTGTCAGAGAGACAAGTACAAGGCTTCATGGCAGCACTCTCGCTCCAAGCACTGGCATCTGCTGGACTACGTCATCGTCCGAGCGAGGGACCACAAGGACGTCCACATCACCCACGCCATGAAAGGACTGAAGACTGCTGGACAGACCACCGCCTAATCAGCTCTGTTATCTCCATCAATTTAGCCCCAAAACAGCGGCGGCAACAGAAACAAGGCTGCAGGAAAGTCAACGCTATGAAAGCCCTATTCAGCCAGCGCCTCACAAACAAGCTGATGAATCCCAGTGATGCAGAGACACAGGGTGTCCACAGCGCCTGGTCTGCACTCAAGGCCTCCATAATCAGCACCTGTGAAGAGACGCTTGGTCACTCGACCAGGAAACACCAAGGCTGGTTCGACAAGAACGGCCAGGAGATCCAGGAGCTAATAAGCCGCAAGCGCAAGGCATTCCTGATCCGGAAACATCAACACAACTCGAGAGCAAGAAAGCAGCTCTACAGATGCCTGAAGGCCGAGGTCCAACAAAAAACTCACGACCTAAAGAACAGATGGTGGGTGGAGAAAGCGCAGGAGATCCAGCAGCTAGCCGACAACCACGACGTGCGTGGATTCTTTAGCACAGTCAAGACCATCTACGGCCCAAGCACCCAAGGTCCTACCCCACTGCGGGCCAAGAATGGAGAGGTACTCACCAAGGACAGAGAGGCAGTCAGTGCCCGCTGGAAGGAGCACTTTGAAGATCTCCTTAACCGAGACTCTGTCTTCGACGCGAGTGTCCTCAACTCCATCCCGCAGCATGCTACCCGCCACCATCTCAGCACAACCCCAGCCCGGCATGAGGTTGAAAAGGCCATCCGACAACTGAAGAACAACACGGCCTCAGGAGCAGATGGAATCCCCGCCGAGGCACTAAAGCATGGCGGAGAAGCACTACTGGTGCGAATTCATGAACTAATTTCTCTTATCTGGAAGTAAGAGAGCATGCCCTGGATCTCAGAGATGCCATAATTGTGATCATCTTCAAGAAAGGTGACAAGTCCGATTGTGATAATTACAGAGGAGTCTCCCTGCTGTCTGCCACAGGGAAAGTCATCGCAAGAATCCTCCTCAATCGCCTTCTCCCACTGGCCGAAGAGCTCCTCCCAGAGTCGCAATGTGGATTCCACCCACTAAGGGGCACAATGGACATGATCTTCACCGTGCGTCAATTACAAGAGAAATGCAGGGAACAGCACCAACCGCTGTACATGGCCTTCTTTGATCTCACAAAGGCCTTCGACACTGTCAACCATGAGTGATTATGGAGTGTCCTCCTCAAATTCGGCTGCCCTCAAAAGTTTGTCACCATCCTCTGCCTGCTTCACGACGACATGCAAGCCATGATCCTGACCAACGGTTCCACCACAGACCCAGTTCACATATGGACCGGGGTCAAGCAAGGCTGTGTCATCGCACCAATGCTCTTCTCGATCTTCCTTGCTGCAATGCTCTATCTCACCATCAATAAGCTCCCCGCTGGAGTGGAGCTAATTTACAGAACAAACGGGAAACTGTTGAACCTCCGTCGACTCCAGCCCAGATCCAAGGTCGTCCCATCCTCTTGTCATCGACTTACAGTATGCAAATGACGCTCGTGTCTGCGCTCACTCAGAGGTCGAACTACAAACCATCGTCAACACCTTCACCGAAGCGTATGAGAGCATGGGCCTTACAGTAAACATCCATAAGACAAAGGTCCTCTACCAACCTGCCTCCACCACAAAGTACTGCCCCCCGATTATCAAAATCCATGACAAGGCCTTGGACAACATGGACCACTTTCCATACCTTGTAAGCCTACTGTCAACAAGGGCAGACGTCGATGACGAAGTCCAACACCACCTTCAGTGTGCCAGTTCAGCGTTCAGTCGCCTGAGGAAGAGAGTGTTTGAAGACCAGGACCTCAAACCCGGCACTAAGCTCATGGTCTACAGATCAGTAGTGATACCCGCCCTCCTGTATGCCTCAGAGACATGGACCATGTACAGCAGGCACTTCAAAGCACTGGAGAGGTACCACCAACGCTGCCTCCGCAAGATCCTACAAATCCATTGGCAGGATAGGCACACGGACGTCAGTGTTCTCGTTCAGGCCAACATCCCCAGCATCGAAACTTTGACCACGCTCGATCAGCTCCGATAGACGGGTCACATCGTCCACATGCTCGATACGAGACTCCCAAAACAAGCGCTCTACTCGGAGCACCGGCATGGCAAGAAAGCCCCAGGTGGGCAGAGGAAATGCTTCAAGGACACCCTCAAAGCCTCCTTGAAACAGTGCAACATTCACACTGACACCTGGGAGCCCCTGGCCCAAGACCGCACAAAGTGGAGGAGAAGCATCCGGGAAGGCGCCGAACACCTCGAGTCTCTTCGCCGGGAGCAAGTGGAAGCCAAGCGCAAACTGCGCAAGGAGCACACGTCAACCCAAGCACCCCACCCACCCGCCCCTTCAACCACCGTCTACCCCACCTGTGACATAGAAACATAGAAGATAGGAGCAGGAGTAGGCCATTCGGCCCCTCGAGCCTGTTCTGCCATTTAATGAGATCATGGCTGATTATCCAAATTCAGTACCCTGTCCCTGCTTTCTCCCCATATCCCTTGATCCCTTTAGCCTTAAGAAATATATCTAATTCCTTCTTGAATATATTTAGTAAGTTGGCCTCAACTGCCTTCTGTGGTAGAGAATTCCACAGGTTCACCACTCTCTGGGTGAAAAGATTCCTCATCTCAGTCCTAAATGGATTACCCCTTATCCTTAGACTGTGACCCCTGGTTCTGGACTCCCCCACCATCAGGAATATCCCTCCTGCATCTAGTCTGTCTAGTCCTGTTAGAATTTTATAAGTTTCAATGAGATCCCCTCTCATTCTTCTAAACTCTAGCGACTATAAGCCCAATCGACCCAAACTCTCCTCAAACGTCATTCCTGCCATCCCGGGTATCAGTCTGGTGAGAGATTGTAGGTCCCGCATTGGACTCATCAGTCACCTGAGAACTCATTTTTAGTTTGGAAGCAAGTCATCCTCGGTTCCCGAGGGACTGCCTAAGAAGAGAGAAGAATGCAGCAACCTCATTATCATTTTACTTCCTGGTTTCCTATCCAATCAGCGGCAGCAGGCGTGATGTGGACCCGCATGACGCGATCTCAATTCCTGTATTTAAAGGGTCCTAAGAACATAAGAAATAGGAGCGGGAGTAGGCCATTCGGCCCTCGAGCCTGCTCTGCCATTTAATGAGATCATGGCTGATCTGATCTTGGCCTCAACGCCACTTTCCCGCCCGCTCCCCATAACCCTTGACTTCCCTGTAGCTCAAATATATGTCTATCTCTGCCTTGAATATATTCAATGACCCAGCCTCCACAGCTTTCTGGGGTAGAAAATTCCAAAGATTCACGACCCTCTGAGAGAAGAAATTCCCCCTTATCTCCGTTTTAAATGGGTGACCCCTTATTCTGAGACTATATCCCCTAGTTCTAGATTCCTCCATAAGGGGAAACATCCTCTCTGCATCTACCCTGTCAAGCCCCCTCAGAATCTTATATGTTTCAATAAGATCACCTCTCATTCTTCTAAACTCCAATGAGTATAGGCCCAACCTGCTCAACCTTTCTTCATAAAACAACCCCTTCATCTCAGGAATTAACCTAGTGAACCTTCTCTGAACTGCCTCCAATGCAAGCATATCCCTCCTTAAATAAGGAGACCAAAACTGCACGCAGTACTCCAGGTGTGGCCTCACCAGCACCCTGTACAGTTGTAGCAAAACTTTCCTACTTTTATACTCCATCTCCCTTGCAATGAAGCCCAACAAGATGCAAATTTGGAGGTGTTTGAGTTCAAGAGAAGAAAGGAGGAAGTTGAGGAATGAAAGTGAGATGTGCAAAGGCTGCACCCCATTTCAATGATGACTCCCTGGACGTGGTGCTGGGGGCTGTAGGTACTGGAGGGATATACTATTCCCCAGCAATGGGAGGAAGAAACGTGTGGCAGAGACCAAGAAGGCGTGGTTGGATGTTGCTGAAGTGGTCAGTATCAGGAGCCTAGTGCCACACTCCTGGATGCAGTGCAGGAAGTGTTCTAATGACCTAACCAGGTCAGGAAAGGTGAGTACAATGGCACAGTCACCTATATCCTGCCATGCACATCACTCCACCCCCTCACTCTGCCTTCTCAAGCCTACTCCATCACATCACTCCTCACACCCACTTGCCTTGCAGATGCACTCATCCCTCTCTGTCTATGCACTTCCTCACATCACCATCTATCCATCCACCACTTCCACTCACCCTCATCCTTATCCAACTTCATGTCACTCCCTGATACTCACCCTCACCAAATGCACTCTATCACTTGGATGAACACATGCCATTACACTCACTCATAGGTCTGCTCCTTCCCTCGTTGCAGGAGAGCAAAGAACACCAGGGAGAGGCAGAAAACCGGAGGTGGCCCTCCAGCCATCTCACAAGTCACGTGCAAAGGATGAGGCACTGGAGATCAACAGAGTCTCGGCATGCCTGGCATTCAGAGACGGGAGATGGGTCCTCCCAGCTACCAGGTGATGTAATTAAATATCAGCCACCCACATGTCATACAGCACTCAGTCATGTTGACTTGATGTCAACAGCGAGTGAAATATGATCATGTTCATTTTGAGAAGTTGCAACATTCTTATCTTGACAGTACTCATTCATATCTTTTATCTCCCACAGTGCATTCACGCATGCAGCACGAGTTGATGGAGGTTGAGGATGACGATTCCTCACAGGAGTTCAATCATTCTGAGGGTGCACCATCACACGACTCATACATGCCATGCACCAGCTTACAAACTCGCTCTTTGGTGGGATCAGTAAGAGAGATAATTGCATTTTCACCTTCACAGGCAAGCAAGAGCAGATGGTGGTGACAGGGACAGCAGTGGAGAGTCCACATCAGAGGGCGCAGCCCTCTCCAAGCTCTGCTCAGCTTGACACAGATGCTGTATTACGGGGGCCGTCAATGAAGAGGATAATCATTGAGCAGCAGCAGAGAATGTGTGATGTGTTGAAAGGCCTTCCAAGCACACTGACCACAATTGCAGAGGTTGGAGGAGTCTGCCTCAAGCATGAGTGGGTTGATGTCACACGGCACTGCAGTGATGACTTATTGCGTGGATAGACTGGCCAACTCTATGGAATATCAAACACAGCAATCACAGGAGTCTATTCAGGCCTTGAAGAAGGGCTTGCAGAGTCTGGATGCCATCTTAAATAAAATGACAAATTCCCTCGCCTTGGCCTTGCAGCACACCACTGATCTGCAGCAAAGTGCTCTCCAGCACAGTGGTAGCAGTGATGTACGGCTGGGCCATGAGAGGGATGATGTCAAAAGGGGACATGGAAGTGGCGACTCCACTCAAAGCACATCCACTTCTCACCCGTTTCTCCCCGACATCCCCCTCCCCCGCAGTCAGTACCCGACGTGCTGTCTCATGTTGCAATGGCTGAGTCTGCTCAGGTGCAGGTAGAGCAGTCTTTGGTGGGGCCCTCATTGGCTCCAAAACCCAGAGGATGTCGGCCAACAGCATTTCAACAGTCAGGGCAGAGATCTGAGCAGCCTGACTCTGCCTCTGCTGAAGCCACAGAGGTTGCACCACCTAGGAGTGCTAGGAAATGGAAGATGAAAGATTTGTAGTTGCCCAAGGGTATATTCATGGGTGTCGTGGACATTGTTATGTTAAGATTCTGTTCTTTACTTGAAGCACATAAATATTATTCTTTTGCACCATTTTCCTGTCTTGCCCATTCTTGGTTGCTAGCTGGCAAGTGGGCTTTTAAGTTGTTTGATGATGAATGGGAAGACATGAATTGACTGTGACCAATGGGGAGGTGCAAAAGGGGTGGTTGGTTGTTTGCAGGACTGCTTTGTGTTAGTGACATGCGGGGTGGGGGGGTACAGAAAAGTGGCTATTGCACGTGGTTGTGAGATGAGTTCACTGGTGGAACCGAGCTGAACTTCACAATAACCAGGGCCTCCTTAGCCTCCAGGGCAGTAATGTTCACAACTGATGGTGTGTTGCCCTCATCACCTTCCTCCTCCTCCTCCTTCTCGGATTCCTGTGAAGAGGATTAGCGCTCTGCGCCTTGGTCCTCGTGATGGTCCAAACTTCATTGTAAATGTCTCCAGCACAGCCCTGGAAGGATCCGGAGGGAAAAAAGTTGAGGGCGTTAGTGACTTTGACAGCCACTGGTAAAGCATGGCAGCAGATGTCTGTCACCACCTGACGCGACAACCTGCACCTCCTGAGACACGGCTGCTCTGACATGTCGAGGAAGCTGATCCTCTGCCTTTAGACCCTATATAATGGGTATGGACTCCTGCGAACTCCACCTCTCTGCTGCTCCCCTCTCTGCTAGACCCCGATCTCCTGTGCAGCTACAGGTCTGTGACCAGCAGGCTGCTGCTGTTGCTGGTGTTGTTGCTGATCACTTTGGTCCTCATCTGAGGTCCAATCTTAGGCAACACAAGCAGCACCTATCCTGATCTGATAGATGAAACCTCCAAAGTACAGAAGAAACCTCCAAAGTGTAGAAAGTCAACTCTCAGCAAAAGTACTGTGAACACCCTTTCCGACTCCCAGGTAAGAAAGCAGCTGTGAGTACTAAGTATGTAGTGCCTTATTTCCCTGAGATTGGTTGACCCCCTCAATTGCTGCTGTGTTCACTCCTTGCTTTCACTGGCGAGTTTCAGGAAGCCCAGGAAACCCGTGGATCACACGTTAAGCTGAAAAATCGGTGTCAATGTCGCTCTAATTCAGCAATTAATGCGTTGGTGTGAAACTCAGAAGTCAGCGGATTGTAACCAGCTTCCCGGCACACTGTCAATTTCACCGGCTTTAACCCCCCCAACCACTCCAAAACCCGCGCACTCCTCCATGTTAAAATTCCATCCATGTATTTTCCATTCACCATCCTTTACCATGTACATATGTTCACACGTGTTCACACACACTTTCATGTTCATATGTTCACACATACTTTCATACATACTTTCACACACACAAACGTTCACACATATGTTCACAACATACGCGCATGCACAGACACATGTATGTGCTTGTCTAATTTTTCTACTATTAAGGTTGCCTGTTTCTCCCTGGCCATTGGTCGCTCCCTGACCGAGAGAGTGGCCGTGTGCCACGTTCCTGGGCCCATGCCAATTTCACTACCTACCTCAGGCACTAAAGGTGTCCTGATTGCCACCTCCTCTGATATCTCCTCACATCCTCCGAGGAAGCCCACCCAAGGCAGGCTAGATGCAACTGCGTTCTCACTGCATGAGACCTGTAGGCACAAGTCCGCCTTGCATCATTATGTGGCATGCTATGCCAGCACATCACCCTGTATTGCGCAGTTACACCAGCCACTGACAGTAAGCACAGCAAAAAGCAGAGGGCCTAGCAAATCACCCCACGCTCACACTCGTCCACTTTCTAGTAACTGGGTTGTTGTGGTAAACCACTGTTTGTATTCCACTGTGTACATGCCTGTACATGCCTCGGCTGACTCCTCCCACGAGTCCAGGTATAAAGGTGACTGCTCCACAGTCCCTCTGTATTCTGGACCGGTCGACCACTCGAGGCACACCTTCATTCTCTTGTTAATAAAAGCCTGTTAGTTACTCGCTTAATCTCAGTCTTTTGAGTTATTGATAGCGCATCAATTTTATTAACAAGATTTTTATAATGGAGAAGATCCTCACACCAGCATGCCTGGACTTAGATCATCGGGAGGCGGACTCATCCACCAAGTTTACTCACTGGCTTAGTTGTTTTGAAAAATTCCTGATCGCCTCCGCTGCAACGGTCAAATCGGACGAGGACAAACTGGATGTCCTGACCTCCAAAGTGAACCACCTAGTGTACTCGGTCATCCAGGACGTGACCTTGTACGTGGATGCTATCAAGCTCCTCAAGGACCAGTACACGTGCCCAGTGAACGAGGTGTACGCTAGGCACCTCCTGGGGAGTCGTAAACAACAACCTGGGGAATCGACCGAGGAATACCTTCAGGCACTGTCTGTGCTTGGCCAGGCCTGTGGTTGTAAGGATGTAAAGGCCGCCGTGTACACAGAGGAACTTATCCGGGACGCTTTTGTAGCGGGCCACAGGTCCAATTACACCCGACAGCGACTGTTGGAGCAGAGTGACCTCGATCTCAACAAGGCCTCTGAACTCGCACTATCATTGGACGCAGCCTACCGGGGCATGGATGCCTACTCCTCTGCACCGTGGACGCCGCGGGGAACGACAGCCTGGGACACGGTAGGACCGTCTCATAGCGCTGTGCCACCCCAGCCACATCCCAGCAACGGCCCAACTACCGCAGCAGTGTCCCAAGGCCAGACAGCAGTGCCCCAAGGCCAGAAATGCTACTTCTGTGGCCAGGCCAAACACCCCAGAGCGCGCTGCCCGGCGAAAAATGCGATCTGCTCGGGCTGCGGGAAGAAGGGACACTACGCCAGCGTCTGCAGAGCCAAAGCCACCCCGAACCCCAGCAGCGCCGCATGTGGGCCGTGCGGGCCGCCATCTTGGGCCTCCCCAGCCGTGTGCGAACCACCGGAACAGCAGCCATTTTGGACGCCTCCAGCCACATGGGGATCATGGACGCCGCCATCTTGGACGACAGCCGGGACACAACAGGCCCCCAACACCGCCTCATCTGATACCCGCAGCGACACACCGACCCCTACGCTGGCCTCCGTTACGCTGGACCAAGCGAGACCGCACCAACTGGCCCAGTCCACAATGGACATTAAGGTAAATGGTCACGAAACAATCTGCCTTTTTGACTCTGGGAGCACGGAGAGCTTCATCCACCCCGACATGGTGCGGCGTTGCTCTCTCCCAGTCCTGCCTGCGCACCAGCGGATTTCTATGGCCTCCGAGTCCCAGTCGGTGGACATTGGCGGCTACTGCGTGGTGAGACTCGTAGTAGACGGGACTGTGTACGATAATTTTAAACTTCTGGTCCTGCCCCACCTCTGCGCTGCCGTTCTACTGGGGTTAGATTTTCAGTGCCACCTTAAAAGTGTTACGATGGCGTACGGTGGACCCCTCCCCCCGCTCACAGTCCGCATCCAGCAGCTTCAAAATTGCCCGCCGCGCACCAGGTGCAACCTCTCCACACTCAGAGTCACCCCCCCCCCACTGTTTGCTAACCTCGCCCCCGACTGTAAGCCCATCGCCACAAAGAGCAGGCGATACAGTGCCGGGGACAGGGTTTTCATTAAAACCGAAGTGGAGCGGCTCCTGAAGGAGGGGATTATTGAGGGCAGCACCAGCCCCTGGCGAGCCCAGGTTGTGGTCGTTAAGACCGGCGAGAAGCAGCGCCTGGTCATCGACTACAGCCAGACAATAAATCGCTACACCCTGCTGGACGCTTACCCACTCCCCCGCATAGCTGATATGGTCAACCAGATCACGCAGTACCGCGTCTTCTCGACCATTGACCTGAAATCAGCGTACCACCAGCTCCCTATCCGCCCTGAGGACCGCCAGTATACTGCCTTTGAGGCAAACGGCCGCCTCTATCACTTCCTTAGGGTTCCCTTTGGCGTCACCAACGGGGTCTCCGTCTTCCAAAGGGAGATGGACCGGATGGTCGATCAAAATGCATTGCAGGCCACTTTCCCATATCTGGACAATGTGACCATCTGCGGCCATGACTTGCAGGACCATGACGCAAACCTCGAAAAATTCCTCCGCACCGCCCAACTCTTGAACCTGACGTATAACAAGGAGAAGTGCATATTCCGCACAACCCGCCTCGCCATCCTTGGCTGCGTTGTGGAACACGGAGTCATCGGTCCCAACCCCGACCGGATGCATCCCCTTATGGAACTCCCACTGCCCGCTGCCTCAAGGCCCTGAAGAGGTGCCTAGGGTTTTTCTCCTATTACGCCCAGTGGGTCCCCTACTATGCGGACAAGGCCCGTCCGCTGATCAAGTCCACCTCCTTTCCCCTGACGGCAGAGGCCCGCTTAGCCTTCCACCGTATCAAGGAAGACATTGCCAAAGCCACCATGCACGCAGTGGACGAATCCATCCCCTTCCAGGCGGAAAGCGATGTGTCCGACTTTGCCCTGGCCGCTACCCTTAATCAGGCGGGGAGACCCGTGGCCTTCTTTTCATGAACCCTCCAGGGCCCGGAGACCAGACACTCCGCTGTTGAGAAGGAGGCCCAGGCTATTGTGGAGGCCGTGCGTCATTGGAGGCACTACCTGGCCGGAAAACGATTTACCCTGCTCACTGACCAGCGTTCAGTTGCTTTTATGTTTAACAACAAGCAGAGGGGCAAAATCAAAAACGACAAGATCTTGAGGTGGAGAATCGAACTTTCCACCTACAATTACGAGATCTTGTACCGACCCGGGAAATTCAATGAACCCCCGGATGCTCTATCGCGTGGCACCTGCGCCAGCGCGCAGATCGATAGACTGCGGGCCCTCCACAATGACCTCTGCCACCCGGGGGTCACCAGGTTCTTCCACTTCATGAAGGCCCGCAACCTGCCTTACTCCATTGAGGAGGTCAGGACCATGACCAGGAACTGCCAAGTCTGCGCTGAGTGCAAACCGCACTTTTATAGACCAGACAGGGCTCACCTGATAAAAGCCACTCACCCCTTCGAGCGCCTGAGCGTCGATTTTAAAGGGCCTCTCCCCTCCTCCGACCGCAATATGTACTTCCTCAACATTATTGATGAGTACTCCTGTTTCCCGTTCGCCATCCCCTGCCCGGACATGACCAGTGCCACGGTCATTAAATGTCTGAACGACCTCTTCACCCTGTTCGGTTTCCCCAGCTATATCATAGCGACCGGGGCTCATCGTTTATGAGCGACGAACTCTGCCAGTACCTGCTCGCTAGGGGTATTGCCACAAGCAGGACCACCAGTTACAATCCCCGGGGGAACGGACAGGTGGAAAGAGAGAATGCGACAGTTTGGAAGGCCGCCCTGCTAGCCTTAAAGTCTAGGGGCCTTCCGACCTCCCGCTGGCAGGATGTGCTCCCCGATGCGCTCCACTCTATTCGGTCACTGTTCTGCACTGCCACTAACACCACCCCTCATGAGAAAATGTTTGTCTTCCCAAGGAAGTCCACATCGGGGACATCGCTACCGCCATGGCTGACGTCCCCAGGGCCAGTCCTACTGAGAAGACACGTGAGGACCCATAAAATGGACCCCCTGGTTGAGAGGGTCGACCTCCTCCACGCCAACCCCCAGTATGCTTACATTGCGTACCCGGACGGGCGGGAGGACACAGTCTCCATACGAGACCTCGCACCCTCGGGGGCCGCAGTAACCCACAACCCACTACCACCCCCCCCCCCCACGATCCAATATCCAGCCCCAGCAGACGGCAGGCCTGGTTGCCGCGACCCGCTCGACACCCACGAGGACTACACACCAGTGCCCCAGCCTACGTGGGACTCGACGCCGGAAGCTTCACTACCCCTGCCGTCGCCACGTCGATCACAGCGGCAGACAAGACCTCCGGAGAGACTACAATACGCTAACTTTTAATACACTTCACCCCGCCGGACTCATTTTTAAACAAGGGGTGAATGTGGTAAACCACTGTTTGTATTCTACTGTGTACATGCCTGTACATGTCTCGGCTGACTCCTCCCACGAGTCCAGGTATAAAGGTGACTGCTCCACAGTCCCTCTGTACTCTCGACCGGTCGACCACTCGAGGCACACCTTCATTCTCTTGTTAATAAAAGCTTGTTAGTTACTCGCTTAATCTCAGTCTTTTGAGTTATTGATAGCGCATCAGTTGTCTGGCTGTTTTCTCAGTCAGTGGTTAGTGCACAGTGTGGGTGTAACATGAAGAGGCAGAAATAGATAGCCTGAAAAAAATGGAGGGTTAAAAACAACTAAATTCAAGCTACGAGTGCACCCAAGATAAGGGAAACAGAGGAAGTTGCGCTTCCTTTGTTTATCAGCCTTTTTCTATATTAAGGATAAGCCACATCCTCCGTTAATGCAAAGAAATAAAGCCAGCATGGTCTTTTCTGGAGCTCGTGTGTTAATATAAAACCGTGGCCTGAGAATAGAACATAAACCAGTAAGCAGCACAGCAATGCGCAGGAAGCGGAGTACTTGGAGCAAAACAGAGCCAGATAAGGGGGTGCGGTGCAGCAAGTTGTTATCTACCCTGCTCTACTTACTTGGCAAGATAAACCTTTAGGTTTCAGTCTATCAGTTAAATGGCCATAAAACGTAGGTCACTCTAACCTTTATTGTAAAAAAAAAGCACCAATGCTGCAAACAGTCCTCAAAACTCATGCAAATCGTTTTTAGCAAAGAAATGTTTTCTGGGCAGAACGATTTGTTGAGTTACTGGGCCTGATACATTTATACCTGCTGTTCTGAACAGGGAGCAAGTAAAAAATAAGTCACATTTATATAGTGTCTTTCACTACCTCATGACGCCCCAAAGCACGTCACAGCCTTTTATATATTTTTGAAGTGTCGTCACTGTTATAATGTAGGGAAATGTATGTAAGTAGTTGCTGGAATAACTCGACAGTAAAGTAAGATTAGATGTGGTTGGTTGTAGTTAACTCTTTCGCTCAACCCCTCAGGCTGTCACTTCCTGCCATCTGCTCTCCACAGTTACAAGTTTGAGGGGCTTCCCGCCAATTCAGTTTAGACCGGACTGTCCAGTTTTTGAGGGGGATGCCTGGAAGTTCCTTAAATGGAAACTAAATACCAAATGTCAGAGTTTCTCATCAGGTCTCAAATTGGATGTTAGTCAGGTGGTGAATTATTGCCACCCAACTAATCTTTAGTATGCGTACATTGCCTTATTTTTCAGGGTCAGATCAAATCCCAACCCTCCAGTACCCTAATTCTTCTTTCAAATCACAGCCCGCTAGTACCCTAATTCTCCCATCGAAGCTCATCCCTCTATACACCAACGAAACCTGCCTCTTTAGTACCCTACCTCTCCCATCCCTCTAGTAGTCTCTCTCTTCAAAGCTTATCTGTCTAGTACCCAAACTCTCCCATCGAAGCACATAACTTCAGCACCCTGACTCTTCCATCAAAGCCCATCCCTCCATAAGAACATAAGAAATATGAGCAGGAGTAGGCCATTTGGCCCGTCGAGCCTGCTCCGCCATTCAATAAGATCTTCTACCTCAACTCCACTTTCCTGCACTATCCCCATATCCCTTGATTCCTTTAATATTCAAAAATCTATCGATCTCTGTCTTGAATATACTCAACGACTGAGCCTCCACAGCCCTCTGGGGCAGAGAATTCCAAAGATTCACCACCCTCTGAGTGAAGATATTTCTCCTCATCTCAGTCCTAAATGGCTGACCTCTTATTCTGAGACTGTGACTCCTAGTTCTATACTCCCCAGCCAGGGGAAACGTCCTCTCTACATCTACCCTGTCAAGCCCTGTAAGAATTTTGTATGTTTCAATGAGATCACCTCTCATTCTTCTAAACTTTAGAGAATATAGGCCTAGTCTACTCAATCTGTCCTCATTTGACAATCCCCCCATCCCAGGAACCAATCTGGTGAACCTTCGTTGCACTCTCTCTATGGCAAGTATATCTTTCCTGAGGTAAGGAGACCAAAATTGTACACAATACTCCAGGTGTGGTCTCACCATGGCCCTATATAATTGCAGTAAGACGTATTTACTCTTATACTCAAATCCTCTTGTAATAAAGGCCAACATACCATTTGCTTTCCTAATTGCTTGCTGTACCTGCATGTTAACTTTCAGTGATTCGTGTACAAGGACACCCAGGTCCCTCTGAACATCAACATTTCCCAATCTCTCACCATTTAAAAAATACTCTGCTTTTCTATTTTTCCTACCAAAGTAGATAACTTCACATTTCTCCACATTATATTCCATTTGCCATGTTCTTGCCCACTCAATTAGCTTGTCTATATCCCCTTGAAGCCTCCTTGTATCCTCCTCACAACTTACATTCCCACCCAGCTTTGTATCATCAACAAACTTGGATATATTACATTTGGTCCCCTCACCCAAATCATTGCTGTAGATTGTGAATAGCTGAGGCCCAAGCACTCATCCTTGCGGTACTTCACTAGCTACAGCCTGCCAACCTGAAAATGACCCCTTTATTCCTACTCTCTCTTTTCTGTCCATTAACCAATCCTCAATCCAACTAGTATATTACCCCCAATCACAGGAGCCCTAATTTTGTTTAATAATCTCTTGTGCGGCTTATCGAATGTCTTCCGAAAATCCAAATACACCACATCCACTGGTTCTCCCTTATCTATTGGACTAGTTACAACCTCAAAAAACTCTAACAGATTTGTCAAACACGATTTCCCTTTCATAAATCCGAGTTGACTCTGCCCAATCCTAGTATTATTTTCTAAGTGCCCTGTTACCACGTCCTTCGTAATAGATTCTAGCATTTTCTCTACTACTGATGTCAGGCTAACTGGTCTGTAGTTCCCCATTTTCTTTCCCCCTCCTTTCTTAAATAGTGGGGTTACATTTGCTACCTTCCAATCCGCAGGAACTGTTCTAGAATCTATGGAATTTTGGAAAATGACAACCAATGCATCCACTATCTCTATAGCCACCTCCTTCAAAACCCTAGGATGTAGGCCGTCAGGTCCAGGGGATTTATTGACTTTCAGTCTCGTTAATTTCTCCAGTACAATTTTTTTACTAATACTAATTTCTTTCAGTTCCTCATTCTCGCTAGACCCTTGGTTCACCACTATTTCTGGGAAGCTTTTTGCGTCTTCTTCTGTGAAGACAGACACAAAATATTTGTTTAATTTCTCTGCCATTTCATTATTCCCCATTATAACTTCTCCTGTCTCAGCTAATCTTTTCCTTTTTACATACCTATAGAAGCTTTTACAGTCTGTTTTTATGTCTAGCGCTAGTTTACTCTCATACTCCATTTTCCCTTTCTTAATCAATTTTTTGGTCCTCCTTTGCTGAATTCTAAAATCCTCCCAATCCTCAGGCTTACTACTCTTTTTGGCAAAATTATAAGAATCTTCCTTTGATCTAATACTATCTTTAAGTTCTCTTGTTAGCCAAGGTTGGACCACTTTTCCAATGGGGTTTTGTGACTTAAAGGAATGAATATTTGTTGTAAATTATGTATTAATTCTTTAAATGCTAGCCATTGCTTGACTACCATTATACATTTTAATGTAGTTTTGCAATCTACCGTAGCCAACTCGCCTCTCATACCTATGTAGATTGCTTTGTTTAGATTTAAGACCCTAGTTTTGGATTTAACTAAATCACTTTCAAACTGAATATAATATTTTATCATGTTATGGTCACTCTTCCCTAAAGGCCCCTTTACTACAGGGTTATTAATTAACCCTTTCTCGTTGCACAATACTAAATCTAAAATAGCCTGTTCCCTAGTTGGTTCCCCAACATACTGATCTAGAAAACTATCTTGCATGCATTCCATGAATTCTTCCTCCACACTATCACTGCAAATTTGGTTTGCCCAGTCTATATGTAGATTAAAGCCCCCCAGGATCACTGTCTTACCCTTGTTACATGCGCCTCTAATTTCCTGATTTATACACTGCCCTGCATTACAACTATTGTTTGGGGTGTGGCGGAGCCACTAAGGGACTCCGATCAGTTGTATATAATTCCCTTTAATAATATGTTAGCTACAGCCTGAGTCTGTATCTTTGTTTTCACTGTTTACATGTACAGAGCGCGGTCACTTTAATAGCGCGGGTAAACGCGATGACGGCACGCCATTCATCATGTGATCCCCACCGGCAGGAAAAACGTGATGACGTCATGACGTCAGCCACGGGACCGCCCAAGCAGTCCTCGTGGAGCCTCCGAACTGACTAGACCTATATTCGATGTTCTCCTGTAGTTATCCGTTAAACTCTGTTAGTTTTCATTAAACCTCGTTTATTTGATCGCCTGAGTGGACCTCAGTCTTTTGGATAGGAACTAGACATTCCTACAGGGGCCTATAAACAACTCCCACCAATGTTTTCTACCCCTTGCTGTTTCTTAGCTCCACCCAAACTGATCTACTTCTTGATTTTCAGAGCAAAGAACCTTTCTCTCTACTGTCTTTATCCCATCCTTGTGTGGCACCTTATCGAATGCCTTCTGAAAATCCAAAGACACCACATATGCAGCACCCCAATTTGCCAGTGAAGCCCAGCCCTCTAGTAGCCTACATACCCAACTAACCCTGCCCATTTAGTACCGTATCTCTCCCATCAAAGCCCACCCCTCCAGTACCCTACTTCTCCCATCAAAGTCCATCCCTCCAGTACCCTAACTTTCCCATCGAAGCCCACTCCTCCAAAAGGCTAACTGACCCTTAAACATCATTCCTCTTGTACCCTAACTCTCCATCAAAGCCCATCTTTCTAGTATCATAGAAACATAGAAGATAGGAGCAGGAGTAGGCCATTCGGCCCCTCGAGCCTGCTCTGCCATTCAATGCGATCATGGCTGATCATCCAAATTCAGTACCCGGTCCCTGCTTTCTCCCCATATCCCTTGATCCCTTTAGCCTTAAGAAATATATCCAACTCCTTCTTGAATATATTTAATGAACTGGCCTCCACCGCCTTCTGTGGTAGAGAGTTCCACAGGTTCACCACTCTCTGGGTGAAGAAATTCCTCCTCATTTCTGTCCTAAATGGCCTACCCTTTATCCTTAGACTGTGCCCCCTGGTTCTGGACTACCCAACCATCGGGAACATCCTTCCTGCATCTAGTCTGTCCAGTCCTGTCAGAATTTTATAAGTTTCAATGAGATCACCTATCTTTCTTCAAAATTCCAGCGACCCGAAACGTCAACTCAAATTTCTCTCCACGGATGTTGCCTGACCTGCTGAGTTTTTCCAGCATTTTCTGTTGTTATTCCAGCGAGTACAAGCCCAATCGACCCAACCTCTCCTCATACGTGATTCCTGCCATCCCAGGTATCAGCCTGGTGAATCTTCACTGAACTCCTTCCATGGCAAGAACATCCTTCCTCAGATAAGGTGACCAAAACTGCACACAATACTCAAGATGTGGTCTCACCAAGGCCCTGTACAGCTGCGGCAAGACATCCTTGTTCCTGTACTCAAACCCTCTCGCTACGAAGGCCAACATACTATTTGCCTTCTTAACCGCCTGCTGCACCTGCATGCTTACCTTCAGCGACTGGTGCACAAGGACACCCAGGTCTCGTTGCACTTCCCCTTCTCCCAATCTATTGCCATTTAGATAATAATCTGCCTTCCTGTTTTTGCCACCAAAGTGGACAATATCACATTTATCCACGTTATATTGCATCTGCCATGTTTCTGCCCAATCACCCAACATGTCCAAATCATCCTGGAGTTTCTCGACATCCTCCTCACAGCACACACCCCGACCCAGCTTTGTGTTGTCTGCAAATTTGGAGATATTACATCTAGTTCCCTTGTCTAGATCATCATTAATATATATTGTGAATAGCTGGGGTCCAAGGACCGATCCCTGCGGTACCCCACTAGTCACTGCCTGCCACTCAGAAAAGGACCCGTTTATTCCAACTCTTTGCTTTCTGTCTGCCAACCAGTTCTCTATCCAAGTCAATACCTTGCCCCCAATCCCATGTGCCTTAACCTTATACGCTAATCTCTTATGCGGGACCTTATTGAAGGCCTTCTGAAAGTCCAGATGCACCACATCCACTGGTTCTCCCTTATCTATTTTAACAGTTACATCCTCAAAAAATTCCAGTAGATTATTCAAGCACAATTTACCTTTTGTGAATCCATGTTGACTTTGTCCAATCCTGTCACTGTTTTCCAAGTGCTCTGCTATTACATCTTTTATAATGGACTCTAGCATTTTCCCCACTACCGATGTCAGGCTTACCGGTCTGTAATTCCCCGTTTTCTCTCTACCACCTTTTTTGAATAGTGGGGTAACATTAGCTACCCTCCAATCCATGGGTACTGTTCCAGATTCCATCGAATGTTGGAAGATGATCAGCAATGCATCTACAATTTCTAGGGCCACTTCCTTAATACCCTAGGATGTAGATTACCAGGCCCTGGGGATTTATCGGCCTTCAATCCCATCAATTTCTCTAACACCATTTCCCTACAAAAACTGATTTCTTTCAGTTCCTTCCTTTCATCAAACCCTATGTTCCCCGGCATCTCTGGGAGGTTATTTGTGTGCTCCTTTGTGAAGACAGAACCAAAATATGTATTTAGTTGGTTAGCCATTTCTTTGTTCCCCATTATAAATTCCCCTGATTCTGACTGCAAGGGACCTACGCTTGACTTCACCAATCTTTTTCTCTTCACATATCTATAAAAGCTATTACAGTCAGTTTTTATGTTCCCTGCAAGCCTACTCTCATATTCTATTTTCCCCTTCTTAATTAATCCCTTTGTCCTCCTTTGTTGAATCCTAAGTTGCTCCCAATCCTCAGGATTATTGCTTTTACTGGCGAATTTATATGTCCTCTCCTTGGATCTTATGCTATCCCTAATTTCCCTTGTTAGCCACGGTTGAGTCACCTTTTTTGTTTTATTTTTGTGCCAAACTGGGATGAACATTTTCTGTAGTTCATCCATGTGGTCTTTGAATGTTTGCCATTGCCTATCCACCGTCAACCCTTTGAGTGACATTCCCCAATCAATCCTACCCAACTCGCGCCTCAGACCATCGTAGTTTCCTTTATTTAAATTTAGGACCCTAGTCTCTGAGTCAACTACTTCATTCTCCATCTTAATGAAGAATTCGATCATATTATGATCGCTCCGGCCCAAGGGGCCTCATACAACAAGATTGCTAATTAATCCTTTCTCGTTACATAATACCCAGTCTAAGGTGGCCTGATCTCTGGTTGGCTCCTCGACATATTGGTCCAGGAAACCATCCCGTAAACACTCCAGGAATTCCTCCTCCACAGTATTGTTACTAATTTGGTTAGCCCAATCTATATGTAGATTAAAGTCACCCATGATGACTGCTGTGCCCTTATTGCACGCTTCTTTAATTTCCCTTTTAATGCCATCCCCAACCTCCGCCTTACTGTTTGGAGGTCTATATACCACTCCCACTAATGTTTTCTGCCCCTTGGTATTTCTCAATTTTACCCATACAGATTTCACATCATCAGAACTAATATCCTTCCTTACAATTGTGTTAATCCCTTCTTTAACCAGTAATGCTACCCCACCTCCCTTTCCTTTTTGCCTATCTTTCCTGAATATCGAATACCCCTGGATGTTGAGTTCCCAGCCTTGGCCATCCTTGAGCCACGTTTCCGTAATCCCAACCAAATCATATTCGTTTACCTCTATTTGCGCAGCCAATTTATCCACCCTTATTACGAATGTTCCTCGCATTAAGACACAAAGCCTTCAGGCTTATTTTTTTAATGCTCTTAGACCTATTAGAATTATTATTTACTGTGGCCATGTTTGATTTAAACCGTTGATTTCTCTGACTGCCACTTTTGTTTTTCCCCTTCCTTTCTTTTGCTTTTATCCTTGTTTCCCTTTCCTCTGTCCCCCTGCTCAGGTTCCCAACCCCCTGCCATCTTAGTTTGAACCCTCCCCCAGAGCACTAGCAAACACACCCCCTAGGACATCGGTTCCAGCCCTGCCCAGGTGCAAACCGTCCGGTTTGAGCTGGTCCCACCTCCCCCAGAACCGGTTCCAATGTCCCAGGAACTTGAATCCCTCCCCCTGGCACCTTTCCTCTAGTCACGTATTCATCTGAAATATCCTTCTATTTCTACTCTGACTAGCATGTGGCACTGGTAGCAATCCTGAAATTACTACCTTTGAGGTCCTATTTTTTAATTTACCTCCTAACTCCCTATATTCAGCTTTTAGGACCTCATCCCGGTTTTTACCTATATCGTTGGTACCTATATGCACCACGACAACTGTCTGTTCACCCTCCCCTTCCAAAATGTTCTGCAGCCACTCTGAGACATCCTTGACCCTTGCATCAGGGAGGCAACACACCATCCTGGAGTCCTGTTTGTGGCCACAGAAAGGCCTATCTATTCCCCTATCCAAAATCTCCTATCAAAGCCCATTCCTCTACCCTAACTCTCCCATCAAAGTCCATCCCTCCAGTACCCTAACTCTCCCATCAAAGTCTATCCCTCCAGTACCCTAACTCTCCCATCAAAGCCCCACCCCTCCAGTACCCTAACTCTCCCCTCAGAGCCCATCCCTCCAGTATCCTAACTCTCCCATCAAAGCCCATCCCTCCTGTACCCTAACTCTCCCCTCAGAGCCCATCCCTCCAGTATCCTAACTCAGTGGTTCTCAAGCTGGGGTCCGCGGCTGTAGAGACTTTCCGGGGGGGGCCACGAAAACAATGGGTGATAGAGAGCGGCTGGGCACTGCTGAATGTGGCGGTGAATGGTTCCCACGGCGGTGGCATCGGCGGTTGTGTGCTGCAGGAAGAGGTGGAGGGGAAGGGAGGGGAAATGAATGCCGCTGCTGTGGATTTTTTCGGTCTCGGCTGGTGACTGTCCGGATTTGACCGTTTCGCCGCTGCGATGTTTGCTTGTGTAGTGTATGTACTTTGAAGAAGGAACTATATTCTGCAGCCCCTGTATACTGCAGTACCAGTAGTGACCACCCCTGTATATAAGCCTGTGTAGTAACTTTGTATAGTAGTTCCAGTTTTGTCTCCACTCAGTAAACACCTGTTATAACCAACTCCTGCAGTCCGTGTCTCAATTACAAACGGACGTAACACTGGCGACGAACAGATCCGAACTTACCTACAGTTCTGCACCACCTCATGGGGATCCATCCCTGAAGCGAAGTTGTTAGAGGTCGAGGCCAGAAGGAAGAAAAGAATAAAAACAAAAACAAAAAAAACAAATAGAAGAAACGGGCGTCGACCATGGGCAACCGCCTCTGATTCATCGAATTCGAAGATTTGCAGGAGAGGTTGTCGAGAGCAGGGCTTGGTTATCCTGTCTATGGTGTTCCAGCTAATCGGGCTGGTGGCAGGTAGTACACTGATCCTTCCTGGGCTGCGGCGGGCTAGAGCTCAATCGGGTGGCTTTTCAACGGGGCCGAGCAGCGTTGTCGGGAAGAGGAGAGAGAGAGAGAGGGTGGAGCACACAGGGCGCGGCCGGTGCTACGAAGCCGGGCAGTGTACAGACCCGAGAAGAGGGAGGAAAGTGTCCCGTAGGGTTTGCTCTGACGACGGGAACAGTAATTGAAATAAAAGAAATTAGAAGCGCAGAAAGCCGCGAGGAGCTGCAGTTTGCCACGGGGACCGCGGAGAGCGGCGTTAGCAGCAGCGCGGGGGGGAAGTGCGCGAAGAGCATAGGGCGTCACCATCAAGGCATAAAAATGCCAGCAACAGCGTTAGCAGCAGCGGAGAAGACAGAAAGCGCAGGAGGCGCCATCTTAATCCAGCGGGGAAGTAGGCAAAGCGCGGGAGGCGCCATTTTGTTCAATCAGGGAAGAAGGCAAAGCGCGGGAGGCGCCTTCTTAGATCTCCAAGATGCCGAAGACTGGCAATATCACTGCCTTCGATAATGCAATAGAAGACTGGACCACGTATGTGGAAAGAGTCGAAGTATATTGCAAGGCAAATGAAGTAGCCGATGAGAAAAAGGCATCGGTACTACTAAACTTAATGGGCGCAAGAACGTACGGCCTTTTGCGGAACCTGATCACTCCAGCCAAACCGATGGAGAAGAGTTTTAACAAAATTGTTGATATCCTACAGGAACACCTAAATCCTACACCACTGCTGATAGCAGAAAGATTTAAATTCCACAAGAGAAATCAGCATAAAGATGAGAGCAATGCTGATTACCTTACGGAACTACACAAGCTATCAAAGCACTGCCAGTTCGGAGCAGGACTGGCAGATACCCTACGGGACAAATTTGTCTGTGGACTCCTGAATGAAGGAACCCAGAAGAGGTTACTCTCAGAGAAAGAGCTGACGCTAGATAAGGCTTTCAGCGTGGCAGTATCGTACGAAGCAGCAGCAAGGGGAGCTGCGGAAATACAGCAAGAGCCACAGGAATACGGCACCCATGAAATGACACGGGGGTTTTGAAAAATGTTATCGCTGCAGCAGAACAACCCATGACCAGAAGGACTGCTGGTCCAAGGACAAAATATGCAGGCAATGCGGAAAGATGGGACACATTGCATGAGTTTGCAGGTCCGGGAAGAAGACTAACGACAACAAAAAGGCTACTAAGGAACAATACAGGAAAGTACAAAAGATGACGGACAGTAGTTCCGAAGACCAGAAGAGCGATAGTGAATCCGGGAACAAGAGACTAAGCTGTCTCAAACTTCACAACGTAATCGCAAAAGAGGATCACCGAACCATTTGAGTCACCCTCACGATAGCAGGATCCCAAGTCAAAATGGAATTGGATACAGGATCAGCCCTGACCGTCATGAATCGATGAGACTACGAGCAGCTATTCTCACACATACCCTTGAAAGACAAATCCATTGTCTTGAAGACATATACGGGGCAGGAAGTATACCCCAGAGGGAAAATAAGGGTGCCTGTCGAATACAACGGCAAGGAAATACAGAAATTGTATCTGTACATACTGCAAGATGGTGGACCACCGTTATTGGGACGTGAATGGATCAGAAAGATAAGTTTAGACTGGCACTCCATTCAGGCACTGACTGTGGCTGGTAAAAAGGATGACGACGTCACACCTGGACGATTGTCAAAAATCTTAGCTAACGCTAAAGAGGTATTTCAACAAGAACTGGGAACTCTTAAAGGCGTAACCACCTCGATAAAAATAGAAGAGAATGCAATTCCCAAGTTTTTCAAAGCAAGACCGGTACCGTATGCAATTCACCCAGCCATCGAGGCAGAGCTGGAGAATCTGGAGAATGCAGGCGTGTTATCTAAGGTAGACTGGAGTGAGTGGGCGACACCCATCGTTCCTGTCATGAAGAAAACGTTAAACAATAAGTCTGAGGAGCCAAGGAAGGTTCGCATCTGTGGGGACTTCAAGGTGACGGTGAACCCAGTCCTTCACACAGTACAGTAACCTCTCCCGAGGATAGAAGATATTTTCGCCTCACTATCTGGAGGGAAGCGTTTCACAAAAGTTGACCTAGCACAAGCATATTTGCAGATGGAGGTTGAAGAATCCTCTAGGAAGTATCTCACGATAAACACTCACAAAGGTCTTTACCAGTATAATCGACTGGTATTCGGAGTAGCATCAGCTCCGGCGATATGGCAAAGAGCGATGGAACAAGTCCTGCAAGGGATTCCGGGGACTCAGTGTTACTTGGACGACATCCTAGTGACAGGTGAAAATGACAGTGAACACCTTGCCAACCTAGAGCAGGTGCTCACTAGACTAAGAGAACATGGGCTACGAGCCAATCGCCCCAAGTGCGAGTTTTTTAAGAAACAGATATTGTATTGTGGCCACGTGATTGATGAAGAATCACAGAATCACAGAAACCCCACAGTGCAGATAGAGGCCATTTCGGCCCATCGAGCCTGCACCGACACATATCCCACCCGATCCCCATAACCCCTGCACCAACACATATCCCACCCTATCCCCGTAACCCCACGTATTTAATCCCCCTAACACTAAGGGTCAATTTATCATAGCCAATCAACCTAACCCGCACATCTTTGGACTGTGGGAGGAAAGCGGAGCACCCGGAGAAAACCCACGCAAACACGGGGAGAATGTGCAAACTCCACACAGACAGTCACAGAAGAGGGGTTACATAAGTCCCCTGACAAAATTGAAGCGGTAGTTAAGGCTCCAGCTCCTGAAAATGTGTCGCAACTGAGGTCATTCCTCGGACTGGTGAATTACTACCATAAGTTTTTGCCGAATTTGTCTACAATTCTGCACCCACTGAACGCCCTACTACAAACTGGAATAGCATGGAAATGGAGCGATGAATGTAAGCGGGCCTTTCAGAAGAGTAAAGACCTAATCACTTCAAGAGAAGTATTGGCTCACTACAATCCATCACTACCGATAAGACTGGTGTGTTATGCGTCTCCCTACGGCATTAGAGCGGTACTGTCACATAAATTCCTTGATGGTTCAGAGAGATAGCTCGTTAACTTCAGCCGAGCGTAACTACGCCCAGATTGACAGAGAGGCCCTCAGCCTGGTGTGGGGGGTGAAGAAGTTCAATCACTACCTGCACGGTCAGAAATTTACTCCACTAACTGATCATCAACCTCTTGTCTCCATTTTCAACCCTCAGAAGGGCGTCCCGATAATGACAGCACAACAGCTACAGAGGTGGTCCCTTTTCCTAGGGGCACATCAATATGACATCGAGTACAAAGGAACTAAACAGCATGGGAATGCTGATGGATTGTCGCGCCTACCGTTGCCGACGGTGGAAGAAGCACCTGCAGTGGATCCTGTGGAGATATTCCACTCGACCATAGTCGAATGTCTACCTGTGACGAATGCAGACATAGAAAAGGAAACACGAAATGACCCGACACTCTCCAGGGTCTATGATTTAACAGTGAAGGGATGGCCAGCACATGGCGAACCACTGTTGCCAGCATTCTCGCCGAGAAGAGAACAGCTGTCAGTGTGCCAAGGAACCTGGATGTGTGGATCCAGAGTAGTAATTCCACCCAAATTAAAGAATAGAGTGCTCAATGAGCTTCATGAAGGTCATCTGGGAGGGGTAAAAATGAAGAACTTAGCCAGAGCGTTTGTGTGGTGGCCGGGAATCGATAGAGAAATCGAAGAGATGACCAAGAGCTGTACAGGATGCCAGAAGGTCCAAAACGCCCCACCACAAGCCCCTCTACATCCATGGGAGTGGCCCTCATCTCCATGGCAAAGGGTGCACATTGATTTTGCTGGTCCATTTATGGACTCGATGTTTTTAATTGCGGTGGATGCACATTCAAAGAGGCCAGAGGTAATAAAAATGTCCTCAACCACCACAGAAAAAACTATCACAGTCTTACGAACCATATTCACCAGGAATGGGCTGCCTGAACAGATTTGCTCCGACAATGGACCACAGTTTGTGTCTGAAGAGTTCCGGAGGTTCTTAAAGAAAAATGGTGTTAAGCATTACACATCCGCCCCATATTATCCAGCCACCAATGGATTGGCTGAGAGGTTCGTTCAAACATTCAAGAAGGCTATCAAGGCAATGTCTAATGAAGACATACCCCTACAACACAATGTGGATAACTTCTTGTTTGCCTACCGGAATGTGACACATGCGGTTACCAACCAAACTCCAGCCATGATGTTCTTCAATCGAAGACTACGATGCCGCTTGGATTTGGTTAAGCCAAACATCAGAAGAGATGTGGAGAACAGGCAGTTTCAGAATATGAATGAAAGACCGACCAGGAGTTTTAAGATAGGTCAACCAGTTTTGGCCCGGGACTACCGCACAGAGAAATGGCAGCCAGGAACGATCTGCACACGCCAAGGACCTCTAATGTATACCGTGGACGTTGGAGAGAGCATTGTAAGACGCCATGCTGACCAGATTCTAGAGTCACTGGAAAACGTCAAATCCACACCACGATCCGATACACCTGGTGATGAAACCGAAGTAGCAATTGCATCTACCTCAGAATCGGTGATATTGGAAGCAGACGAACCAAACAACGACGTTGATCCCGAATCAACTTTGCCAGAAGAACCTGATACCCCAAAGAAGCGTTATCCAGACAGAATCAGGAAGCCTCCTCAAAGACTGAATTTATAATTGCTTAACTTCAGCTAATGTATATAGCAACTGTAATTGTAAATATGTTATTTAATTATTAATCGAATGTTATGTACTGTTTAGCTAAAAGGGGAGGAATTGTAGTGTATGTACTTTGAAGAAGGAACTATATTCTGCAGCCCCTGTATACTGCAGTACCAGTAGTGACCACCCCTGTATATAAGCCTATGTAGTAACTTTGTATAGTCGTTCCAGTTTTGTCTCCACTCAGTAAACACCTGTTATAACCAACTCCTGCAGTCCGTGTCTCAATTACACACGGACATAACAGCTTGCGCTAAAGTGGTATCGGACGCAGCAGCGACTGGCAATGAATCTGGTGCTCTGTGTCAGTCATCTTCACACCAGAGGCTCGTCTGCAAAATCGCCTCCAGTTCCACTGAGCCTGGCACCATCTGCAAGCGGGTGAACGACAATCAGTCCTCACTGTTGCCGTTCTGAGATACACAGATACGATGAGGGAAACACAGCACTTCTGAGAAGGACCCAGGGCCAGAATTCATTTACTCCAGAAGTGCACAGAGTGTTCCAGACGAGTGCTGCAAGGCAGGCCATTGACACCGCTGGAAGGTTTATTGGTGCTGGAGCTGCCACAGTAGGAGTGGCTGGTTCCAGTGCTGGGATTGGAACAGTTTTAGGTAGCCTTATTATTGGCCATGCCAGAAATCCTTCTCTGAAGCAGCAGTGGTTCTCGTGTGCTGTCCTTGGATTTGCCCTGTCTGAAGCTATGGGACTCTTTTGTTTAATGGCCTCTTTATTGATTTTGTTTGCTATGCAAAATTTGCTGATGAACAGAATAGCCTAAACAAGCACAAATGTAATTCACATTTCATTGGCTCCCACGAATATACTGGTGTCATGGAAATGTACATTTCCTAAGTCTTGTCAAATGCTCCAATAAATCCTAGTACAAGAAAGAAAACACTCCGGGCCAGCAGCAATAACAGGGGTTGGAGGCGGAAAAGCACAGTGCCAGCTGTTTGGCGAGGAATCGACCATCTGTAAACAAAGATCCCATCCTGACTACCAGCCGGCTGAAGCAGCGCCGGGATATAGCCAAAAAATTACAGGCCCTGTAAGTCGGACATACATTACATTCGATCTGCCTGTCCTGGTCAAGGGCGGGCCAAGGAGCAAATCTGACATAATATTAATAATCTGGGCAGCACTTGAACACACTGAATAACCAATTTGTAATTTAAAAAAAAAATGCTTTAAAATCACTATTATTTTATATATACATACTTGAGGGATTCCTGTTTTGTAAATATCACCATAGGTATATTTCAATTCATTGTCAAAAGATCCTGGTACAGTATCAATACAAGGCATCAATAATAATTTAGATGGGGGGTCCGAGATTACTAATCCAATGGAAAAGGGGTCCTTCAACCAAAAAGGTTTGAGAACCACTGCCCTAACTGACCATCAAAGCCCATCTCTAATACCCTAATTCTCACATCAAAGCCCATCCATCTGTAGGGGTTGGTGTGTGGGGTCAGCTTCACCTCTGACTTATGAGCAGTTCGAATCACTCCCACTCCCTTGGTTCTAGACCTTGGACTTATTTGGGGGTTGTGATAAAAGTGCAGCAGACAACTGGTTTTGGTGCAAGAACTTTGAATTTTATTTGAGAAAGAATATACAACACAATAATCTTAACACTCTAATAAAATGGGGAAATACTTCGACATACACGAGGGAAAATTACAGTAGACAAATATCTCACCCCTCCCAATCCCACCTTACTAGCTAAGTTAGGCTCTAAAGGACCAGGGATAATGCTCACCAAACGACTCCTTGACAGTTGAGCTGGTTCACGATTTTGGGGTTCACTAGATGTGTTGGTTGGGGCCTGCTGTACCCCGGATGCGGTAAAGGACTTCACCTGCGTATCTGGTCAGTCTTCGAGAGTCCACTGATGCGGTAGGATATGTATTGGATCTATCAGGTGAGTACCCAATTTTCTTTGGTTAGAAATAGGGCTTAGAGTCTTTGGCCTACTCGCCAGGGCGCTGGAAGTAGTGCCCCGGAAGGAGTCGCAGCCGCCCGCCGCAAATTCAGTTTCAGCGCCCCAGATGGAAGCGCGGCGCTACTCGAGGCGCCCCGCATCCCTCTTGGGGTGCTGCAACTGAAAATCGCAACGCAACGTGCCGCAGCGCCACATACAGCGGCACGATGCGCTGCGATACTGCAGGCCTTCCTCCCCTTCTTAAAGGGGAGGGGCCTGCTGCAGCGCGCTCGAAGAGCGTGAGTGCCGGCAAAAGAGCCCGGCACCGAGGAGAAGTGCCGGGCTCTTGGGACACAGCCGGCACTCCGCAGGGGGGGGTGGCTCAGAAGGCCGGGGATGGCGGCGCGGAGAGGTGCTGGCAGGCGGCCAGCAAAATAAATGGCCGCCCCGCACCTCAGTGCCTCTACCGCTGCAGGTAGGCCCCCCTGAACCGGTCGCAAATTGCGACCGGCGTTAAAGCAGGGGGCGCTACTAAATTTTGCGATTGGGGCGGTAGCGGGGCGCTGTGCACACCGATGACATCATCGGTAGCGGCGCAGTGCTAACGGCTAGCGCCACCATTAGCGTCCCGCTAAATTTAGCGGGAGGCATAGCCAGTGGTGCAAAACCCACTTAGTGCCGGGCACTAACGGGTGGCGCAGGCCACTGAATTTCTAGGCCTTTTTCAATAAAATCTGACCCAGGGGTAAGTCAGAATAGTTTGTATGTTGGAAAAAACTTGCGGATCTTTGGTTTCTTCCGAGTTGGTTTTTCTTTGGTCACGGTGGTCCAATATTACCCGATTGGCTGAGGGTAATATTCGGTTGGTTGTTTTGTGGGGCCCTTGGTGCCGCGAGGTGTCCGATGGGAGTGTTACTTCTTCAAGAGAGAGAGAACTGCTTCGAGATGCTTGCTCCTTGATCTTGATGTTACTTGATGATGGCTCTTCTTGAACTCCTTTCTTCAACTTGTACTTGGAACTGTGTTTTTTTCACTTCTTGAACAGGCCTCCAATTATACTAATCGAGGCCTGCTAATCTGCGCGCTAAATCAGTTTAGGTTTATTGTTAGATTTTGGCGGGCTCGATTTAACATTGAGTTGTGTAATTTGTTTAAGTGGTTTTGGGACAGCTCCTGAGCTGTTGAAGTTGTTTAAGAATGTGAGAAGTGGTTTCGGGATGGTTTCCTGAGCTGTTGAGCTCTTATTTAATTGTAGTGAAATGTCCTCAGTGTTTGAGTTTCCTGTGGGGTCTGAGATTCTTTGTAGGTTGGCGAAGCAATTTGTTTTATGCATGTTTTTGGATGGGTCCTGTAATTTGGGTGGAGACTGCTCTTCTGTGGGTCTATTGTTATAATGTAAATTGTCTGATAGGGGCTGAGTGATGTTTACAGTTCCCCCAGACAGTTTGATTAACTGATTAACTCCAGTACTCAAACTGTCTATTACAGAGGTTGATCCCATTTCTTTGTTGCAGCCTTTTTCTTCCATTGCAGGCCCAAACATGCCCCCTTTTAAAATGCCAAGTCTGTTTTAGACCTTGAATCTCCCTGTTAGGCCCAACATGCCTTTTATCCTCCTGAAATTTTTAGCAAGGGTCCAAAGTCATTTTCTTTAAGGGTTTTCTTCCCATTTTGGGGATCTGTTAATTTTGAGAATCTTACACATCTAGTACCCAAACTCTCTAATTGAAGCCCAACCCTCTAGTAGCCTAACTCCCCATCAAAGCCCATCTGTCTAGTACCCTAATTCTCCCATCATTCTAGTGCCCTAATTCTCCCATTGAAGTCCATCCCTCCAGTATCCTAACTCCCCAATGAAGCATGCTCCTTTAGTACCTTACCTCTGCTATTATTATGTTGAATCACCCAGTGGTTGTGCCTCCACTAGCCTGCCATGCAGATCACTTCAAACATCACCATGGAGACACTAACTTCAATGGCCTTTTCAAGAGTAAGGTTGTCCTCAGTAAGAAGGCGCTTCTGTGTGGCTGCACTTTGCAGACCACACACAAGTCTGTCTCTAATGGTGTCATTCAGCACCTCCTTGAACTCGCAGTGTTCTGACAACCTTTTTAAAGCAGCAACAAACATAGTCACTGTTTCCCCCTCCTCTTGATTCCGTTTGTGAAATCTAAATCTCTCAGCAATAACCAGAGGTTTCGGTGAAAAATGTGCTCCAAGAATTTCCACTAGTTGTTTATATGTTTTAGTTCCTGGCTTAACTGGTTGTACAAGGCTGCGTAGTAAATTGAATGTCTTTGCTCCCAGTATACTCAAAAAGGTAGGCACGACCTTATCGTTTGCCACCGCATTCGTCAAAACAAAATAGGCAAAACGTTCCGTATAAGGGCTCCATTGCTCCACATTTTCATCAAAATCACAGATGTTTCCGAATATAGTAGCCATCTCAGGTTTCAAATTTTAATTTCTGTTTACTCACTGCACCCGTCTCTGTTCCGAGTGTTTTGTAGTCAAAAACAAGAAAGTTCCCACAATGCAGATTCATCCGATCCTCGTCGCCACTTTGTTGTGTCTGTACCTTTCTACCTAGACACAATTAGGTCTCAGAACCCAGAGGTTCAAACATGAGGTTTCTTTATTCAAAAAGAAGGTTCTGGAGAGAACAGAACAAAGAGAACAAAAACCCAACCAAGAGAACAAACCCAACCATTTATCTGCTGTGACAGCGCCACCGCAGGTGGGAGGAGAACACATAATACATAACAGAATGGATAACAAACTAGCTATAAAACAGAAAACAGAGAGTGGGGGTTAAAGGTAGTTACTCAGGCTGCCAGAAGGTAGGAAGTGGTATACTACAGGGATCAGTGTTGGGACCACTATTGTTCACCATTTACAAAATTATTTGGACTCGGGAAACGGAAGTACAATATCAACATTTGGGGATGACATCAACTTGGGTGTACAGTTAATACTGAGGACAACTACAACAAAATACATGAAGACGTTAACAAATTGCAGAATGGGTGTGTAAACGGCAAATTCATTTCCATATAGGTAAGTGTGAGGTGGTGCATTTTGGTAGGAGGAATAAGGAGGCTCCGTACTCCTTGGAAAATAAGAGTTTAAATGGTGTAGTGGAACAAAGGGATCTAGGGGTACAGATTTTTTAAAAAACATTAAAAGTAACAATGCATGTTAACAAGGCCATAAAAATGCAACCAAAGTACTGGGGTTCATTTCTAGAAGAATAGAATTCAAAAGCAGAGAAGTTATGTTAAATTTGTATAGTACCTTGTTTAGACCACTCTTTGAGTACTGTGCTCAGTTCTGGTTTCCATATTAGAAAAAGGCTATAGAGGCACCGGTGAAGGTGCAAAAAAGATTTACAAGGATGATAACAGAACTAAAAGGGTACAACCACCAGGGAAGACTGAACAGGCTGGGGCTCTTTTCTCTAGAAAAGCGAAGGCAGAGAGGTGACCTGATAGAGGTCTTTAAAATTATGAAGGGGTTCGATATGTTAAATATAAAGAACATGTTTCCACTTGTGGGGGAGTCCAAAACTAGGGACCATGAATATAAAATAGACAACTAATAAATCCAATAAGGAATTCAGGAGAAACCTCTTTACTCAGAGAGTGGTTAGAATGTGAAACTTGCTACCACATGCAACAGTTGAGGCAAATAGCTTAGATGCATTTAAGGCAAAGTACATGAGGGAGAAAGGAATAGAAGGATATCTTGATAGGGTGAGATGAAGTAAGGTGGGTGTTATGTTCATAAATAAATAGACGTTTTCATTATGAACAGCTAGCTTGAGCTAGTCATTTATTCAGCCATGTGGATTAATGTACAGGCATCCATCTTGACTACTGCCTTGTGGGTAGCCCACTACTAAACATACAGCTCCACCTAGTGTACCATTCTAGAATGACATGTTACTGATCATTACAGTGGGAGGAGGCTCGTGTGGAGCATGAGCACTGACATCGCCATTTACACCTCCTCCATACCCATCTTTTGTTTCTTAACTTGTTCTATTACCATCTCCTTTTGCCTCACACCATCATCCCTTTTGTCTTTTAAACTCTCCTGCCTTCCACCCTATCACAGGCTTTCCACCCTATCACAGACCTTCCACCCTATCACAGGCCTTCCACCCTATCACAGGCCTTCCACCCTATCACAGGCCTTCCACCCTATCACAGGCCTTCCACCCTATCACAGACCTTCCACCCTATCACAGGCCTTCCACCCTATCACAGGCCTTCCACCCTATCACAGGCCTTCCACCCTATCACAGGCCTTCCACCCTATCACAGACCTTCCACCCTATCACAGGCCTTCCCTTTTGTTCGTTCCTCCCCTGCTCCCTGTCCCTGCCCCACACTTGCTTAAAAATCTGTTACTTCGCTAACCTTTTCCTGTTCTGATGAAGGGTCATCGACCTGAAACGTTAACTCTGTTTCTCTCTCCACGATGCTGCCTGACCTGCTGAGTGTTTCCAGCATTTTCTGTTGTTATTACTGACATAGACCAGTTGAACCGAATGGCCTGTTTCTGTGCTGTAAATACTATGTAATAATATGTAGGTTCTGTGATGCTCCAGGCACAGAGACTTGATTGAAGCAATCGGCATCAGTTTACTATGAGGCTATCAAGTTGGAATTTTTGACAACTGATTTGTTTACGGTCCAATATTTGGTCAGTTATTGGATTATTGTCTTGCTTTTGATGACTGATTTGATTACTGTACTGATTTTGGTGAGTGATTTGATTGCTGACATTTTTTTGGCAGGTGATTTGATTCCTGACCTGTTATTGATGAGGAGGGAGAAAGAGAGCAGCACAAACTGGGGGAGGGAGAGAGAAACAGAAACTGGGGAAGGGAGGGATAGAGAGAAATCCACACTGAGGGAAGGAGGAAGAAATAAACACAAACTGGGGGAGGGAGAAAGAGGTACAAATTAGGGGAGGGAGCAACACAAATTGGAGGGAGAGAAACAGAAACTGGGGAGGGAGAGAGAGAAAAAGAAATGGGAGGGATAGAGAGAGAAACAAACTTGGGAAAGGAAAAACAAACTGGAGGGAGAGTTCATGTTGGCCTGTGACGTGCACTGTTGTATAATATGTTTTACTACAGTAGTCAGGCAGTTTTGGTGCTGCTCCCTGAGGGCTGAGTCTCAGCTCCCTGAAGCTGGGCTCCAGTGCTGGGGTGTGAGAGTCAGGGAATTGAATTAGGTTTGGTTTTGGCTTTATTGATTATTTTCATAACCTGCTGTGTATTGTAAAATGTCCTAAAACTGTACAGAAACTTTAGTTAGAAGTTTTTATTGGATCAGTGGTACTTACTTAGTGTTTCTCATTGCAGTTGATACTGTAGAAAAATCACAGAAGTAGTTTTTATCTAAATGTTACTTATCTTTAAATCTTTCTATTCTTTTGTGTTCTTTCTTTGATCTATAAATTAAGTTATTCATCTCACTGCAAAACAAAAAATGTATTGGCCCAGAAATTTGGGTCCCAACGCGTGAGTACACATGGGGTACTCATGCGTCGGCCCAACAAAAGTGCTGGTTTCGTGTATGCACTGCGCTTGCGTGGGAAACCGGCACTTCCGTTCCCCTGAAAGAAGGGGTTCAGAGGTCGAACGCATGCGCCAGAGAGGCAGCGCGTGCACATTGAACTTACGTTTTCTTTGCAGGTTTCTCCGGGAGGGTAAGTCTCCAGCAGTTACACTTTTAAAAAGCAGGCGCAAGGCCTGCTTTTAACAAGGTAAGTGGTGAATTAATTAAAATTAAACCATTTTTTCCACAGGTTTATTATTTTTAAATACTTTAAAGAAAGGTAAGTTTATTTTTAGCCCCGTTAGAAAATGTAATTAATTTTTTCAAAAATTTAAATTATTGTTTAAAAGTTATTTCATGTAATTTATAGTTATTTTAAAAATGTGATAAAAAAACAATTATTTGATGTTTTAGTGATGTTTTGGGGCTTATAGTATTTATAGGTTTTGACAGCTCTTCCTGTCAAACTTATGAATGAAGCCATGGCCCACGTGATCCCAGGGGACGCTTTGAACTAACTGCGCCCCTGGGATACGCAAGCACTGCGCGCCGGCAGTTGAAGGAGGCCCAGGATCGGAATTCCACGCGGGCCCACATCTCAACGGCCAGCACGCTAGATAAGTGCAGGTCGGGGGCTTGCACCCGCGGGAAGCCCTCGACCCAAATATCTGGGCCATTATTTTATTCGGAGCTTGGTGCTACTGCAACACTCAACTAAGCTAAATGCAATAACATTTGCAAACAGTGGGCAAATGTCATGTGATTGAGCATCACATGAGTGGTGTCACATGATCAAATAGTATGTGATTAAATGTCACATTATCAAATCTCCAGGATTACATCAAACCAGAGATAGCAACCCTGCTCCAGTCCCACACCAATGTAGTTGACTCTTAATTGCCCTCTGAAATGGCCGAGCAAGCCAATCAGTTGTATCAAAACCTGCTGTTCAAGAAGGCGGCCCACCATAACCTTCTCGGGGATGGATATTAAATGCAGCCTTGCTAACAATGCATCCATATCTCGAGCAAGTGCACAGAAAATGTGAGCCATGGTGACTTATGGATAACATCACAATGCCCGAAATCTAGTCTCCAGCATGAACATGGGTGGAAAAGCTGAGTGTCTGTGAAAAACGCAGCCAATTGGCATTTAAGGATCCTTAATATGTGTAAAGTTAGCTGATTGCTCAGGGTGGTGGTGGGGACCACAAGTGATTCTGATCTTATCTGGTGGTCCCTGCTGGTAAGCGTATGGATGTAGATTCTGGGCGAGGACAGGACTGGCCTTGGCTGTAATGTTCTCAGTGATGGAATAGCTTACGATCGAGGCTCACACATGGAGAATTTTGGGTGAGGCACTGGAAGACTTCTGACACTTGTGGAACTGTACGTCAGAATTAGTTACATCTGCAGGAGAGATGGGGACCAAGGGTAGGAACATGGGCAAATAATAGAAAAAAATTCAGAGAATAAAGTTTATTTATTTAAAGGGGTGTAGGAGTCTCTGCACTCCTAGCAAAGAATCTATAAACTCACTAGTAGTTAACAAACTGAGTTTAATGTACTAAAACTTTACAAAACAAGAAAATGCAGGAGAAGCTCTAAACAGGTCTATTCACTATCACTCCACATGAGGACTAGCTGGAAACGCCCTCTACCTCTGACATCATGATGTCATCACGTTTCCCACCATTGGGGCGTCACATGACCCACGTGATGATGTCATCGCGTCAGATCGCGATTTTGTCGATCTAGCTCTGTTTAACCAGAGCCAACATTAAAAGGTAATAAACATGATTAAAGGCAATTGTACAAGTCACTGTGAGAGTCTCTTAGTGGCTTTGCCACAGGGGGTTATTTGAATATAAATGCTCTGAGGAGAGGAAGGAGGAGGTAATGGGGGAAGCTTTAAACCAATTCTCAGCAAAAGTCTTTAAATTGGATATGGGGAGAAAAAAGTTGAAGTGTTGAACCAACAAGTGAATATTGCCTGATTATCAAAAATATTGCCCCGCCTATTTGGAATTTAAAATGGCTGCATGACGAACATGTGGGACTCACGGGGTGGAACATAGGAACACTAGTATTATGTTCTCTTGTTGTTGATTCCCCCACCAGAGGAAATGGTTTCTCCCGAACTACCCTATTAAATCCGTTTAACATTTTAAACACCTCGATCAGATCACCCCTCAACGTTCTAAATTCAAGGGAATACAAGCCAAGTTTATGCAATATGTCCTCATAATTTAACCCTCTAAGCCCCGGTATCATTCTGGTGAATCTGCACTGCACCCACTCCAAAGCCAATGGCCCTGAATTTCCGATTGGAGGCTTCCTGCGGACTTACCTGCTGGCTCCGTGGGTCCCGAGACTTGCGATCCTGGGCTTCTCCTGGTGTCCACGCACACAGAGGCCCAGGTATCCCAGGGGCGCAGGCGGTTCGCAAGCACCCCTGGGATCACGTGGGCCATGGGGAACTAATCAAAGAAGGGAATCCGCCTCTGCACTTTTGACAGGTCTCTACGCATGGATCTGTCAAACATATGAATGGGGATCACTTAAAAAACACAGTTAAACATTAAATAAGTGTTTAAAAAATCTCTTATTTAAAATTAGTTAAAATTACATTAAATTAAATATTTTTCAAAAAAATTAATTTTTTGAAAAAAATAATTAAAGTTTTTTACGGGGCTAAAAATAAACTTACCTTGTTTAAAAGTATTTTAATATTATAAATAAGTGAAAAAATTCTATTTTTTAACTTTTTTAAACTCTTATGCTGGTAAAAGCAGACCTTACGCCTGCTTTTACCAGGCGTAAGATTTTTAAAGGTTTTCAGCGGGCGGAGGTTGTGCAGAAAGCGGAAGTCTCCACCCGCAGAGACCCTTCTCCAGGGCAGGTGGAGGATCTGTTGAGAGCATTCTTGACATATTGCAAGTGCCGGGTTTTAGCACATGCACTTCGCATGCGTCAAACCAGCACTTGCGAGGCCCCTATGGGTGCGTACACAGCTCGTACACACCCGTGGGGTTCGGAAAATCTGGCCCAATATATCCTTCCTGAGGTCCAATGCCCAAAACTGAATGCAGTACTCTAACTGGGGTCTGACCATACAACTGAAGCAAAACTTCCCCCACTTTGCATTCCAGACCCCTTGAGATAAAGATGAAGCTTTTTGGTCCACATAGACCCAGGGGTACCCTGGTCCACGTAGACCCAGGGGTACCCTGGTCCACGTAGACCCAGGGGTACCGTGGTCCACATAGACCCAGGGGTACCCTGGTACACGTAGACCCAGGGGTACCCTGGTCCACATAGACCCAGGGGTACCCTGGTACACATAGACCCAGGGGTACCCTGGTACACACAGACCCAGGGGTACCCTGGTACACACAGGCCCAGGGGTACCCTGGTCCACATAGACCCAGGGGTACCCTGGTACACACAGACCCAGGGGTACCCTGGTACACGTAGACCCAGGGGTACCCTGGTACACGTAGACCCAGGGGTACCCCGGTACACACAGACCAAGGGGTACCCTGGTACACACAGACCCAGGGGTACCCTGGTACACACAGACCCAGGGGTACCCTGGTACACATAGACCCAGGGGTACCCTGGTACACACAGACCCGGGGGTACCCTGGTCCACGTAGACCCAGGGGTACCGTGGTCCACATAGACCCAGGGGTACCCTGGTCCACGTAGACCCAGGGGTACCCTGGTACACGTAGACCCAGGGGTACCCCGGTACACACAGACCCAGGGGTACCCTGGTACACACAGACCCAGGGGTACCCTGGTCCACATAGACCCGGGGGTACCCAGGTACACACAGACCCAGGGGTACCCTGGTCCACATAGACCCGGGGGTACCCAGGTACACACAGACCCAGGGGTACCCTGGTACACACAGACCCGGGGGTACCCTGGTCCACGTAGACCCAGGGGTACCATGGTCCACATAGACCCAGGGGTACCCTGGTCCACGTAGACCCAGGGGTACCCCGGTACACATAGACCCAGGGGTACCCCGGTACACATAGACCCAGGGGTACCCTGGTCCACGTAGACCCAGGGGTACCGTGGTCCACATAGACCCAGGGGTACCCTGGTCCACGTAGACCCAGGGGTACCGTGGTCCACATAGACCCAGGGGTACCCTGGTCCACGTAGACCCAGGGGTACCCTGGTACACGTAGACCCAGGGGTACCCCGGTACACACAGACCCAGGGGTACCCTGGTACACACAGACCCAGGGGTACCCTGGTCCACATAGACCCGGGGGTACCCAGGTACACACAGACCCAGGGGTACCCTGGTACACACAGACCCGGGGGTACCCTGGTCCACGTAGACCCAGGGGTACCATGGTCCACATAGACCCAGGGGTACCCTGGTCCACGTAGACCCAGGGGTACCCTGGTACACGTAGACCCAGGGGTACCCCGGTACACGTAGACCCAGGGGTACCCCGGTACACATAGACCCAGGGGTACCCTGGTCCACGTAGACCCAGGGGTACCGTGGTCCACATAGACCCAGGGGTACCCTGGTCCACGTAGACCCAGGGGTACCGTGGTCCACATAGACCCAGGGGTACCCTGGTCCACGTAGACCCAGGGGTACCCTGGTACATGTAGACCCAGGGGTACCCCGGTACACACAGACCCAGGAGTACCCTGGTACACACAGGCCCAGGGGTACCCTGGTACACACAGACCCAGGGGTACCCTGGTACACATAGACCCGGGGGTACCCTGGTACACATAGACCCAGGGGTATCCTGGTACACATAGACCCAGGGGTACCCTGGTCCACAGAGACCCGGGGGTACCCAGGTCCACATAGACCCAGGGGTACCCTGGTCCACATAGACCCGGGGGTACCCAGGTCCACATAGACCCAGGGGTACCCTGGTACATGTAGACCCAGGGGTACCCTGGTACACATAGACCCGGGGGTACCCTGGTCCACGTAGACCCAGGGGTACCCTGGTACATGTAGACTCAGGGGTACCCTGGTACACATAGACCCAGGGGTACCCTGGTACACGTAGACCCAGGGGTACCCTGGTACACATAGACCCAGGGGTACCCTGGTACACATAGACCCAGGGGTACCCTGGTCCACATAGACCCAGGGGTACCCTGGTACACATAGACCCAGGGGTACCCTGGTACACGTAGACCCAGGGGTACCCTGGTACACGTAGACCCAGGGGTACCCTGGTCCACATAGACCCAGGGGTACCCTGGTACACATAGACCCAGGGGTACCCTGGTACACGTAGACCCAGGGGTACCCTGGTACACATAGACCCAGGGGTACCCTGGTACACATAGACCCGGGGGGTACCCTGGTACACGTAGACCCAGGGGTACCCTGGTCCACATAGACCCGGGGGGTACCCTGGTACACATAGACCCAGGGGTACCCTGGTACACGTAGACGCAGGGGTACCCTGGTACACACAGACCCAGGGGTACCCTGGTACACATAGACCCGGGGGTACCCTGGTACACATAGACCCGGGGGTACCCTGGTCCACATAGACCCAGGGGTACCCTGGTCCACATAGACCCAGGGGTACCCTGGTCCACATAGACCCGGGGGTACCCTGGTCCACATAGACCCGGGGGTACCCTGGTACACGTAGACCCGGGGGTACCCTGGTCCACGTAGACCCGGGGGTACCCTGGTCCACGTAGACCCGGGGGTACCCTGGTACACGTAGACCCAGGGGTACCCAAGGGGTATGGGGAGAGAGCGGGAATATGGTATTGAGATAGAGGGTCAGCCATGATCATATTGAATGGCGGAGCAAGCTCGAAGGGCCGAATGTCCTATTCCTGCTCCTATTTTTTTCTATGTTTTCCACAGTGACACAGATGATACTGCCGATTTTCCTTTAGTTCAGCATTTTCTAGATGGAACAGGGCTAGGGGGTTGCGGAGGGTGGAGGGTGTGTGGAGTGGAGTGGAGGTACTGCCTAGGCTTGGCTTTCTATACTTGGCTCTTATGGCAGTGTTTATCACTACTTTGTCTGTTTAAAAATTGTAATTGCCCCTTTTAACTGGTAGGGTCATGTCCTTAGCAGGAGTTGTGTGTATAAGGCGTTCATTTAAAGATACCGATCATCTAACCTACAGTTCTCAACAGGCTGGGTGCCCCTCCCTCTAATACCTGTCAGCTATATTGTTTTACCTCACGCATTAAAATGTCTCAACGCCATTACCAATGTCAACATGGGTTGGACTCCGGTGTCTAGCCCAATAGGTAGAGCTGTTTTGTGCTACTAATAAACTGGGATGAAAATCCACAGCTGTAAGTTTTACTCCCTCCTTGCCATTTCTATCCTCCTCTACTTAAGGTGCTGACTCTTGCTGTGTTACCTCACCCATTGTCCATTCTTCTTCTGTGAACCTCAGCAGCGAATGTCAGCAAGATATTCGACCTTGGGTGTCATCAGAGGCAAGTTGAGTCATATTCCCAGCTGAGTTCCAGACATACGTACTATCCAGCAGGAGTTGCTGGGTAGTGATCAGGAATGGGATCCCTGGCTAATTTTCTCCCTGCATAGCTCAGGGGCATTGAGGCCCATTGTAGCGCACTTACCAGTAGTTTTGACTAATATCTTAAAACTCTGCAGCTGAGGGATTGAACTACGACATTCCTGATTGGTGCTACATCAAGTGGCATCAGCCATGGCTCAGTGGTGGCACTGCAGAAAATCTAGGCTGACACCCCAGTGCAGTAATGAGGGAATGCTGCACTGTCGGAGGTGCCGTCTTTCAGATGAGACATTAAACCGAGGTCCCGTCTGCCCTCTCAGGACATAAAAGATCCCATGGCACTATATCGAAGAAGAGCAGAGGAGTTCTTCCTGCTGTCCTGGCCAATATTTACCCCTCAACGAACAGCAGTAAAACAGATGATCTGACCATTATCACACTGCTGCTTCTGGAACCTTGCTGTGCGCAAATTGGCTGCGCGTTTCCTACATTACAACAGTGATCACATTTCATTGGTTGTAAAGCGCTTTCAGATGCGCTGAGGTCGCGAAAGACGCTATATAAATGCAAGTTCCTTTTCTTTACATTGAGCTATCAAGCAACACAACAACTTGTATTTATATAGCGCCTTTAATGTAGTAAAACGTCCCAAAGTGCTTCACAGGAGTATTATAAGACAAAAATTTGACACCGAGCCACATAAGAAGAAATGAGGGCAGATGACCAAAAGCTTGGTCAAAGAGGTTGGTTTTAAGGAGCGTCTTAAAGGAGGAGAGGTAGAGAGGTTTATGAAGGGAATTCCGGAGCTTAGGGCCTAGGCAACAGAAGGCACGGCCACCAATGGCTGAGCGATTATAATCAGGGATGCTCAAGAGGACAGAATTTGAGGAGTGCAGATATCTCGGGGGATTGTGGGGCTGAAGGAGATTACAGAGATAGGGAGGGGCGAGGTTACAGAGGGATTTGAAAACAAGGATGAGAATTTTGAAATTGAGGCATTGCTTAACCGGGAGCCAATGTAGGTCAGTGGGCACAGGGGAGATGGGTGAAGGGACTTGGTGCGAGTTAGGACACGGACAGCAGAGTTTTGGATGACCTCAAGTTTATGGAGGGTAGAATGTGGGAGGCCAGCCAGGAGTGCGTTGGAATAATCAAGTCTAGAGGTAACAAAGGCATGGATGAGGGATTCAGCAGCAGATGAGCTGAGGCAGGGGCAGAGTTGGGCGATGTTACAGAGGTGGAAATAGGCAGTCTTAGTTATGCCACGGATTATGTGGTCGGAAGCTCATTTCAGGGTCAAATATGACACCAAGGTAGTGAACAGTATGGTTCAGCCTCAGGCAGATGCTAGGGAGAGGGATGGAGTCAGTGGCTAGGGAACTGAGTTTGAGTTTACGACTCAGCAAAGTTTCAGTAACTTCACTGCTGAAATATTTTTGTCTTCGTTGATGTAGAAAAAACCCTGGAATAGCTAACAGTGCACACAAAAAGCCGAATTATAACCATCGACTTACAAGCTGCATGCAGTACAAGCTGGGGACTGGGTCGTGTGTTGTGAGCTCATAGCACTGCCTGCTGGACTAATCGGCACACAACAACACAGCCCACATACATCCTCGTCAGGGACCCAACAGAAAGTGCTGGAAATACATAGCGGGGTAAAAAAAACAGAGCAAAGTTTGAGGTGGAGACAGTTCAGGTATTTCCCACATTTTCTGTTTTTTACTTCATATTTCCAGCTTTCCCTCATCTCCTTCGCAGTGGGTTCTGTTACTAAGGATTCCACAAACTTACCCAGGTGCTGACATCCCTTATAACAACAGAAAATGCTGGAAAAACTCAGCAGGCCAGGCAACATCCATGGAGAGAAAATAGAGTCAACGTTTTGGGGCAAACCCTTTGTCAAGACTGAATAATTAAAAATAACAAGTTTAAAATAAGCGGGTTAAATGCTTCATTAAAAGATTAGCTGAACATCCCTTTGCCACCCAAAACATTCACCAAAAAACCCCCCGCAGCTTTGAAGACCACTCAATAAGGGGGAGGTTTCTGGCTTCATGATTGGCAGGGTCAAACTCCACCCCCCCCACCCTGCTACAGCCTCCAGCACAGAACGGTAATCGAGCGGAGAGTTTGCGAACGAGTGAACACACATTTCTGTTATAGGCTCATGTCATGTAGAGGGACGAAATCAAGAGAATTATCCCTAATTTGAACAGGAGGGGCTGCCAGGTAAAGCGTCAGGTAAACTCATCTCTTAGAGCAGGCTTTTACATCTCCCCTCCTATTATCTCCTTTGACTTGGTGTCCATTTGTTTCTGATTACGCCTCTGTGAAGCAAGCAGTTTTTCTGCAATAAAGGCGCTATATAGATGCAAGTACTTCTTATTCTTGTGTTCGTCATGTCAATTTACTGACCAGCAGCAAAGAGCTAAATATTCTACGTATTCAGAGCAAAGAAATGATCAGCGACAGTCACTGCTAAATTCCTGGATTTAAATACACTTCCTTTTCAGAAAGAGTGCTGAATAATTTAAAATAACACATCTATCTATCTATCTATATATATATAAACGGATCGATCTGTCTGTCTGTCTGTCTGTCTGTCTGTCTATCTGTCTGTCTGTCTGTCTGTCTGTCTGTCCTCCGGTGTGCGTCTATCCGGCTATGCGCTCAAAAGTTATAGAGCGTACCTACGCATGCGTTACGTCAAAAGAAAGCTTACCTTTCCAAAACGGTCGTAAGCATATTTACGTTTCGGCCGGACAAAAATCGCGCCCGCGGTAGCCAAAAAACGTTCAAAATCCCGCTCATTAGCCATAGAGTGACGTCGAGGTCGACCAATCGTACGCCGGGTTCCTGGCGCGTGCGGGCAGGCCCTCCTACAGTCGAGTGACGGGACGATTGACCAATCCTACGCTTCGGTGACCTGACGGTCGACCAATCGGTGCCTGTGTGGGCGGGCCTTATCGTTCTGAACCGAGGTGAGTCGCCGCCATCTTGATTCCAAACTTTTCATTTCTTTTTCCCGCTTTCTGCGTGTTTCTTTTCAAATCTACATTTCCAGAAAAAAGTAAGTTGCTTTTAAAACACAAATTGTTTTTAAAAAAAGTTAATTAATTTGTAAATCTTTTCTCTAACCTCTATAATTCTCCTACCTTTCACCGTTTTTCCAGGCCCGGGGCCTAGGCTTCTCCAACTGCCAGCAGTGCAACTCTAGACCCAGGCTCCCGCCCTAGACAGGGACAAACACTGGCAGAGGGCAGAGGGTGTGCTGTCTCAGCTCCATTCCTGGGGTCAGTAGGTGGGGAGGCTTCATAAGCAACTGGGGTAGGTCGCAAGCCCCGAATAATAATCTGAAGATCCTGTGTTTGCAGCTGAGGAAATTTCTTCTGCTGACAGCCCCAGGTTAACGGCAGCCATCTTTGTCAAGGCAGGTGAAAAGTTTCAGTGCGACGCCATTTTGATTCAGTGTGTAACAGAGTGCATGCGCGGCCATCTTAGTACAGGAACATAGAGTGGGTGGGGCTTCTGTGCTCCAAATCTGTGTCTGTGACAGACAATCGACTGTGTGGGCGGGGCCTAATCTTTCCAACTGAAAAGCAAGCGGCGGCCATTGCTTGTGATAAAACACACTGAGGTGAGCACCCCCTTTTTAATAAAAAGATTGGTGAGGTTGTAAAGTGTATGTTATAGAAAGATTTACCAAAAATGTTTTATAAGTACAGGAAACTTTGTGCTATCCGGAGGTGAGCTATCCGGCAATCTGGAGCCACCGGGAAAACTCAGCAGCTGTTTTTTATTCTTTTTTGTTTTTTTTTGCTTTGTTTGAACAGTCAAGCTGTGCAAGGTCTGTAGCTATAGCAACAGCTTTAGCTACAGAGCTTTAGGGCCACACCTGAGTGTTTAGAAGCTGTTGCTAAGCAACAGTGTTTGTTGTTAAATACAGAGATAAGAAAGTCCGTATCTCTCAACATTAACTCTGGAGAGTACTTGAGGCAAGGCAGCAGCTCGGTCCCGTGGGTGCCGGATAGCACAAAGTTTCCTGTACTTTAAGTTTATCGCCCCCTCCCTTTCCACCCCCACCCCCCACCACACCCCGTTCCCCCCCAACCCTCCTTCCCCCCCAGAACCCCCACCTCCCTCCACCCCCACACCCCCTTCCCCCCTCCTCCCCCCTCACCCCTCCCCACACCCCCCTCCCCCCCACACCCACTTCCCCCCTCCCAACCCCCCTTCCCCCCACCCCACCTCCCCCCAACACCCACTTCCCCCCACACCCCCTTCCCCCCTCCCCCTCCACTTCCCCCCACCCCCCCTTCCACCCCCTCCCCTTCCCACCCTTCCCCGTTCCCCCCTTCCCCCCTCCCACCCCCTCCCGTTCCCCCCTTCCCCCCTCCCGTTCCCCCTTCCCCCCCTCCCCACCCCCCCTTCCCCCCCTCCCCACCCCCTTCCTCCCCACTTCCCCTCCTTCCCCCCTCCCCACACCCCCTTCCCCCCTCCCCACACCCCCTTCCCCCCCACTTCCCCTCCGTCCCCCACACCCCTTCCTCTCCCCCCAACACCCCCCTTCCCCTCCCCAACCCCCCTCCCCTTCCTCGCTCTCTCGCTTCCCCCCGTCGCTCTCTCTCTTCCCCCCAGTCGCTCTCTCGCTCTCTCCCCCCCCAGTCGCTCTCTCTCTCTCCCCCCCCCAGTCGCTCTCTCTCTCTTCCCCCCCAGTCGCTCTCTCTTAATTCAATTCAATTCAATTCAAATCGCTTTATTGGCATGATAAGGTACATCTTATGTTGCCAAAGCATCATAATACATTTATGGTTGAACACATAAACGCAGTTCTATTCATACAGTGTATAAACAGGTATATCCCTGAGTGTATAAATATACATTCGCATTATTTATATATACTCTTTTCTTAGTTTACTGGTTGTCCCTCTGTTCATGGCAAGCTGTAACATAGTGTGCCGCCAGTGCTACACAGCTTCTCTCCTCCCCCAGTAGGTATGGGAGTTTTTGGTTGTCATTCAGATTTCTGAATTCAGGGCATATTTGTGAGAATTTTTGGTAGAGGTTCTCCCTGATGCCCTGATATTTTCCATAGGCTGTGAGGAAGTGCATCTCTATCTCCACTACTCCCTGACTGCAGTGAGAGCATATCCTGTCCTCTCTTGGCAGCCTGGTCTGCCTTTTTCGATCGCTAGGCAATGTTCACTAAGTCTGTACCTTGTCAAGGTTTTTCTCAGTTTGTTATCCTTTACCATGGTCAGGTAATCAGCTATGTTGTATTGTCTGTTTAGAGCCAAGTAGCAATTGAGTTTGCTTTGGGGTTTTGTTGTTTCTGCCCAATATGTCAGATATTTTTCTCTCTCTTCCCCCCCCCAGTCGCTCTCTCTCTCTCTTCCAACAACAACATGCCCTCGAAAAAGCCTCGGCACCGCCGGGCACTCCAGCAAGTATATATATATATAAAAGGATACATCTGTCTGTCTGTCTGTCTGTCCTTCGGTGTGTCTGTCCGGCTATACACTCTAAAATTATAGAGCGTACCTACACGTGCGTTACATCAAAAGAAAGCTTACGATTCCGGAAAGGTCATAAGTGTATTTACGTTTCGGCGAGACAAAAATTGCACCCGCGGTATCCAACAAACATTCAAAATTCCGCTCATTAGCATCTCATTATCCGCTCATTAGCATAGAGCAATGTCGAGGTCGCCCAATCGTACGGTCGAGCGACCCGATGGTCGACCAATCGCTGCGTGGCGGGGGCAGGTTCCTGGCGTGTGTGGTCGGGCCCTCCTAGAGTCGAGTGACGGGACGATTGACCAATCCTACACTTCGGTGACCTGACGGTCGACCAATCGGTGCGTGTGTGGGCGGGCCTTATCGTTCTGAACCGAGGTGAGTCGCCGCCATCTTGATTCCAAACTTTTCATTTCTTTTTCCTGCTTTCTGCGTCTTTCAAAAAAACATTGCTTTTAAAACACATATTGTTTTAAAAAAAAGTTAATTACTTTCTAAATCGTTTATCTAATCTCATTAATTTTCCTACCTTTCCCCGTTTTTCCAGGTAGGCCTCGAAGCCTCGGCCTCTCCTCCGCACCCACGCCCGAGCTAGGCACCTCCCGGCCCCAGTCAACAAGCGGCCCCCGATCACCGCCATCTTTGTGAAGGCTGG
>NC_140987.1:334428529-334466682 GCF_052327205.1 Somniosus microcephalus | reverse complement strand
GCGCTCCTTCCCCCCTCTCTCTCCAGGCTAATCCCGAACTAAATCCAGCAGTCTCTCTCTCTCTCTTCCCCCCCGTCTCTCTCGGCTCCCCCCAGTCTCTCTCTCTCTCTTCCCCCCGTCTCTCTCTTCCCCCCCGTCTCTCTCTTCCCCCCCCCGTCTCTCTCTTCCCCCCCCCCATCTCTCTCTTACCCCCCGTCTCTCTCTTCTCCCCCCCCCCGGCTCTCTCTTCTCCCCCCAGTCTCTCTCTCTCACTCCCCCGTCTCTCTCTCTCTCTCTTCCCCTCAGTCTCTCTCTCTCTCGCTCTCTTCCCCCCAGTCTCGCTCTCTCTCTCTCTTCTCCCCAGTCTCTCTCTCTCTCTCTCTCCCCCCAGTCTCTCTCTCACTCTCTCTTCCCCCCAGTCTCTCTCTCTTTCCTCTCTCTTCCCCCCAGTCTCTCTCTCTTTCTCTCTCTTCCCCCCAGTCGCTCTCTCCCCCCCAGTCCTCTCTCTTCTCCCCCCAGTCTCTCTCTCTCTCTCTTCCAACAACAACATGCACTCAAAAAACCCTCGGCACCACCCGGGCACTCCAGCTAGTTTAAAATAAGCGGGTTAAATGCTCCATTAAAAGATTAGCTGAACACATTGGACATGTCCCAGTGTCAAATAACAGCCTGACAATTCAAGACTCGCCTGGGAGAGGTCTGACAGGGTAACCAACAGGCGTTGAGAGGTACCCCATTAAACAGTAATTGGATTTCAGGGGGAGTGTAAACATTTAGAAATGAAGGCAGCTACCCTGCACTCAACAGTGATGGAACAGTGGAAGTGTTCGATGAGGATTTAGCCTCAGTTTTTAAAAGAGAAGGTGGGACTGTCGGCGTAACTGAGGGGTGTGTGGAGTAAGACTAAGGAGTACCTGAGGAGTGTGTGGAGTGAGACTGTAGAGTATCTGAGGGATGTGGAGTGAGAATGTAGGAGTATCTGAGGGGGTCTGAGGAGTGAGACTGTAGGAGTAACTGAGGGTGTGTGGAGTGAGACTGTAGGAGTACCTGAGGGGGTGTGAACAGTGAGGCTGTAGGAGTAACTGAGGGTGTGTGGAGTGAGACTGTAGGAGTATCTGAGGAGTGTGTGGAGTGAGACTGTAGGAGTATCTGAGGGGTGTGTGGAGTGAGACTGTAGGAGTACCTGAGGGGGTGTGGAGTGAGACAGTAGGAGTACCTGAGGGGGTGTGGAGTGAGACTGTAGGAGTATCTGAGGAGTGTGTGGAGTGAGACTGTAGGAGTATCTGAGGGGGGGTGGAGTGAGACTGCAGGAGTACCTGAGGGGGTGTGGAGTGAGACTGTAGGAGTATCTGAGGAGTGTGTGGAGTGAGACTGTAGGAGTATCTGAGGGGTGTGAGGAGTGAGACTGTAGGAGTACCTGAGGGGGTGTGGAGTGAGACTGTAGGAGTACCTGAGGGGGTGTGGAGTGAGACTGTAGGAGTACCTGAGGAGTTTGTGGAGTGAGACTGTAGGAGAACCTGAGGGATGTGTGGAGTGAGACTGTAGGAGTACCTGAGGGGTGTGGAGTGAGACTGTAGCAGTATCTGAGGGGTGTGTGGATTGAGACTGTAGGAGTACCTGAGGGAGTGTGGAGTTAGACTGTAGGAGTACCTGAGGGAGTGTGGAGTGAGACTGTAGGAGTACCTGAGGGGGTGTGGAGTGAGACTGTAGGAGTACCTGAGGGGGTGTGGAGTGAGACTGTAGGAGTAACCTGAGGGGGTGTGGAGTGAGACTGTAGTACCTCAGGGGGGGTGTGTGGAGTGAGACTGTAGGGGCAGGATTTTCATTGAGCCGTGGAGGCGGGGATTGGAGGCATGTGGGGGGTTATAATAGCAAAAACTGGCGTGCGGGGAACCCCCCCTCCCCCCCGCCTGGTTCCCAACTCCGAGCAATTTTAACTCAGGCGAGTCTGATGGTCCCGACTCCGTCCCGCATCCAACAGGCGGGACTGGTCGTTAAGGCCCTTATCAAGCACTAAATTGCCTCTATAATCCTATTTTAAAAGGCCCTTGCGATTTTAACCCTTTTCCCATGTGAAACACGCCTGGTAGGAAACACGATTGTGAAACCTGGCGGGAGCACTATTGGATTGCTGACTATCAACTGCAGGTCAACCATTAAAGAGATTTGATCAGCCATGATTTGCAAGTTGCAGGACTTAGTGGTCTCAGGTCTGGGGAAGGCTTAACCACACCTGTGGAAGTTTGGAGCCTGACAACCATCTCCAGTGTGACGTCCTGGGAAACCCCTCTCACCAGCTTCCCTCAGCGCTTCCTCAACTGAGGCATATGCCAGAAGCATGGGAGCCATCTATTTCCTTCCCATCTGGGCATTAGAGGAGCTCGAGCACCAGCAGTGGCACCAGCAGAACCAGGAACAACAGCAGCACCAGCAACAGCAGCAGGCGCGCCAGGCTGCTGCTCACCCACCTGAAACTGTACAGGCCAGAAGGGGCCAGCGCCTGGAAGCCCATTGGCGCAGGAGATACCCCCCAAACAGTGTCTACAGATGCAGGGTCAGCTACCTCAACATGTCTGAGCAGCAGTGCCAAAGGCAGCTCCGACTTTCGCGAGAGGTAGTGACTGACATCTGCGCACTGCTACAGCAAGACCTGCTGCCCAGAGGACCAGGTGAACAAGCATGACCAGTGGCCGTCAAAGTCACCACCGCACTCAACTTTTTTGCCTCAGGCTCATTCCAGGGATCAGCAGCAGACATCAGCGGCATCTCCCAGGTGGCCGCACTGTGGTGTATGTAACCGTTCCACCTTTAAGAGAACTATTTTAAGTGTCGCACTACTTTATCTTGGCTGCTGTATACTGTGGTACCGGCGGTGACCACACCGGTATATAAGTGCTGTGTAATGATTTATTGGGCAGTTCCGCCCTGACCTTCGAATAGTAAAGTCCTGTTAAAGTTTACTCTTGTGGTCTGTGTAGTAATTCGCAATATAACACACAGACTTAACAGTGGTGACGAGTTCGATCTTACCCTGCGGCAGAGATACATCCAAGGCAGTTTAACGGGCGTCGAGAAGAGGCATCCGCCCTCGTCATTCTGCTGAGAGAAGACTCGAGTCTGCAGAGCAAAGGAAGAAGGAAGAATTCTGACACAAAGCCTTCCATCAGCAACAGGCAGTGATCGTCCCTTCTATCACGGTGGTGAGTGAGCTGATCAGCGACGAGAAGCAAGTTGGCCACGTTGACTGTGAGTAGGGGAGAAAATTTAAAAAAAACGGAGGATATAAGGGCAGAGAACTTGACCACGGCCGGGGAAAGGAGCCGGACAGAAGTCGGGGCCAGAGGCGCTGAGACTGGGGCAGCGTAAGGCACGGAAGCCGCGGTGCAGGCAAACGCAGCCGGTGTGAGAGACCGGGCTACAAGCGGGCTGGGAGACGCAACAGCGTCGAGAGACAGCTCAACCGCGACCGGTGAAAAAGGCCGGGCAGCTACCGAGGCCGCGAGGCGCTGCGACCGGGATCGTAAGGCGCGGGAGGAAATAAATAAAAAAATTAAAAAACCGCGGAGAACTCAGCCGCAGCCGCCGGGGGAAGGACCGGACTGCGAGAGGGGCTGGGAGGCACGATTGAAAACCGCTGAGGGAGAGACAGAGCCCGAGCGAGCGGGAGAGACAGAGCCCGAGCGAGCGGGAGAGCGAGGGAGAACGAGACCGAGCGAGCGAGGGAGACCGTGCGAGTGAGGGAGGCCGAGCGAGCGAGGGAGAACGGGACCGAGCGAGGGAGACCAAGCGAGATTTCCGCCCAGCGGCTTACAGCAGCTTTACGCAAAGGACCAAGAGCTGGAACTGTCCGCCGCCAACTGGTTGTCCCCAGCGCCCGGTTGCCCCTGTCGGGAAAGGGAACAAGGAACTCAATCAGCTGTTCTCGCGCTTTCAGAATAAACTGAAGCCGGCGCTCAGGCTGCGAACCCCGAAAGCCAGCGGTCGTCGCCCGAGGGCAAAGCTTTACCCCTCCCGCCAGAGGAAGAAACGCGGGAAGCCGCCATTTAGGCGGGGAAGAAGACAAGCGCGGGAAACCGCCATTCTCGGAGGCGGGGAAGAAGGTAAGCGCGGGAAACCGCCATTTTTGAAAAAAAAAAGTTAAAGAAAAATTTCGTTGTTGTTTCTCAAAAAGATTGCGAGGATGCCTAAGCGTGGTAGCATCAACTATTTCGATCCCGATGTGGAAGATTGGGCCACGTATGTAGAATGCATAGAGATATATTGTAAGGCAAATAAAATATCAAATGATGATAAAACACTAACCTTACTAAACTCGATGGGTGCGAAGACATACGGGCTATTGAAGCATCTTCTATCACCAGCTAAACCGGCGGATCAGACTTTCGCTAATATTGTTGCTGTCCTGAAGGATCATTTGAACCCCACACCGCTGATGTTAGCGGAACGATTTAAATTTTATGCGAGAACGCAACTGAAAGAGGAAAGCAACGCGGAGTACTTGGTTGAACTGTGTAGGCTAGCGAAATACTGTCAGTTTGGGGAAAATCTGACAGAGGCACTGAGAGACAAGTTCGTGTGTGGGTTGTCAAAGGAAGGAACACAAAAGCGACTGCTCGAAGAGAATGATCTTACACTTGATAAGGCTGTCTCTATTGCAGCATCGCACGAAGCTGCAGCGAGAGGCACTGCAGAAATGCAGCTGAAGGCAGCGGTACTCAGCGTAGATCAAATGGCTTTGGGTACAACGAAATGTTATCGTTGTGGAAAGACAACACACGATCAGAACCAATGCTGGTTTAAAAACCAGGAATGTAGAAAATGTGGCAAGCTTGGTCACATAGCTAACGTATGCCGGTCAGGTAAGAAGACCAGCAACAAAAAGTCACCGCAGGAAAAGTGCAGAAAGGTACATAAGGTGGCTGAGAAGAGTTCGGATGAACAGAATTCGGATTCAGACTCCAACAGCCAGGAACTGGGTAGTCTGAGAATTCACAATGTGAGTAAGGAAGCTGACCTACAAACTATCTGGGTCACGCTCAAAATAGCCGGAGTCCAAGTGAAAATGGAATTGGGCACAGGATCAGCCCTAACAGTCATAAACCGAAGGGACTACAAGCGGCTATTCTCACATATACCCTTGAGAGATACCAAGATTGTATTGCAGACATACACGGGGCGAAGAGTATACCCCATCGGAAAGATAAAAGTCAAGGTGAGACACAAGGGCAAAGAACACCAAGGAATGGACTTATATGTACTACCTGAGGGAGGTCCACCACTTCTGGGATGGGAGTGGATCAGGAAAATAAATATGGACTGGCACTCCCTGAAAGCAATAAAGAGTGAGAACTCGGTGAAGACAATCAGCTCAGACTCTGGAACTGATGATGGTAAGACCAGCCCATGTGCAAAAGACAAGTCTAAAATGGACTTGCAGACTAATGATGGAAAAACGAAGGAGTGCATAAATGCTTATGCTTCAGAGGAGAACAAAGTATCAGAACAGAATTCCACTGAACAACAACAACATAGTTTGACAGAGAATTCTGAGTCTGTCCAGTCTACAGACATGCACATTTCTGAGGAACACCGGGCTCGAACTCAACTCCATTTCAAACTACAACAGCAATTAGAACAAATGATTCGCCGTTTTGAGCAAGAGATGAATGCAACGAAAAAGTTCTTTGATACAGTGTGGGAGAATCTGGAAAGACAGCAGAAGCAGCTGATGGAGAAAATGGAGCAGGAACACACAAACCGTCTGCGCGAGGAGGCCAAACGAATCAAAGCTGATTTGGTTTCTGAAGGTGCGTGCTCTAATCTGGTGGAGCAAGATGTTCAGCAACTGAAGGCGCTTGTTAGCAGGTTGCAAGCAGAAAAGGCTGATTTGGTTGCCATGAATTCCGAGCTCCTACTGAAGTTGGGTGCAGCATCACCGGACGATTCATTTGTTGAAATTCGAATGGTGGAGGCTGCGGATGATGGCGAATTAAAAGCAACAAAGGAGCCCCAGTGCAAGGTTACAAACAGCCCTGCAGCCTATACGTCAAAAACACATGACGACGATACTGGGAAACGTCTGATGTCAGAAGAGTTAACGGTCAGCCAACTCCTTCATATGCTGAGGGACAAGACTCTGAAATGGGAAAAACTTGAACACGAGCTTCAATCTTCAAAGGAAAGGGGTTCGGAGCTCTTAAAAGTTATTGAAATGGCTGAGGTTGCAACACAGACTGAGAAGATTGCAGCAGAGCAGCCCTTGGATGCCAAGAGTACGCTGACTCACGTCAATGTAGAACAACAGAATGCTGAAACAGCTGCTCCAGTAGAGGGATTGAACAGTCCGATCAATCCATCTCCGAATGAAGTTGAAGTATTGAAATCACAAATGATGTCATTAGTAAAAGACTTGCAGGAAGCCCAGAAAAAGCTGGATGAAGCTGAACACTTGAAGAAGTCTCTTCAGGAGAGATGTCTGGATTTGGAACAAAAGCTGGCTAACGTCCAGCTGGGCATGGAGGAAATAGAAGACCCTCTCGCTGGCCTAGCTCAGGACGACACCGAATATTACCACGACCTGCGGGAGGAAATAGAAGACCCTCTCGCTGGCCTAGCTCAGGACGACACCGAATATTACCACGACCTGTTCTGCCCAGCTTGTGGGGAAATCTTCCAAAGTGTAAAAACCATGAAGAATCACGAAAAGTCTAAGAAACACTGGGAGATGGTGGCGCTGATACGGCAACAGGAGGAAGAGGAGGAGGAACTGTGCATGCAGCTGGGAGTGGAGCCCAGAGAGTCTCCAAGAAGCAGAAAAGGAAAAGACGAAGCAGAAGATGATGACCCATCTGAACCATTATCACCTCTACCAGGTCACGCACGTGGTCCCTCTGAACTGAGTCAAATCAGTTTGGAAGTAGAAAAACTTCCCAAGGTACTCGGGCTTTTAGAAGTCAGCAATGCTGGTTCTGAAGTTACGGAAGTTCAAACTGGTTCTGAAGCTACGGAAGTTCAAGCTGTTAAGTCCAGTGAAGGACTATTGGATGAGTCACCCCAGCAACGTGAACCTACTAGACCACCGAGAACTACTACACCACCGAGGCGTTGTCCGGACCGAGTCAGGAAGCGCAGGAGGCGCCTCCGCAGAGACTGAATCTGTGAACTGTTTTCCGCAGAGACTGAATCTGTGAACTGTTTCCCGCAGAGACTGAATCTGTGAACTGTTTTTACATGAAGTTGGGTATATATGTCATGATGTTATGTTTAATGGGGAATAGGTATATTGTAAGCTAAAAAGGGAGGATTGTGGTGTATGTAACCGTTCCACCTTTAAGAGAACTATTGTATGTAACCGTTCCACCTTTAAGAGAACTATTTTAAGTGTCGCACTACTTTATCTTGGCTGCTGTATACTGTGGTACCGGCGGTGACCACACCGGTATATAAGTGCTGTGTAATGATTTATTGGGCAGTTCCGCCCTGACCTTCGAATAGTAAAGTCCTGTTAAAGTTTACTCTTGTGGTCTGTGTAGTAATTCGCAATATAACACACAAACTTAACACGCACGCACTTGCATCACGTAGGTAACCGATGCCCTCTTTGCCCTTGCGCACAATCACATCCATTTCACCAAGGATCGAGCAAGTGTCATGGCACGAGTGGTTAGATTAGCTCACCTGGCAGGCTTTCCAAGGGTGCAGGGCATCGTTGACTGCACACATGTGGCCCTTAAGGCACCCCATCACAATCCAGTTATTTTTGTCAACTGCAAGGGCTTCCACTCCCTTAATGTTCAGCTGGTTTGTGACCACAAGAAGGAAAATTTGCATGTTTGTGCCATGTACCCTGGCTGTTGCCATGACTCCTTCATACTGCGCCAGTCTAGTGTGCCTCCGCTACTCAGTCCGCCAGACCAACTTAACGGATGGCTACTTGGAGACAAGGGCTATCTCCTGAGGACGTGGCTTGACGCCGTTGAGGAGACCAGCCAACGAAGCTGAGGAGAGCTACAACTCCAGCCACATGTCCACCAGAGCCATAATCGAGCAAACCATCGGTTTGCTTGAGATGCGCTTCAGATGCCTGGATAGATCAGGTGGAGCCCTGCAGTACTCAGAAGCCAGGGTCTCCAGAATCATCGTGGTTTGCTGTGCACTTCACAACATGGCACAGCGTCGTGGCTTGCAGATTCCTGAGGACCAAGTGGCGCCTCACATATCCTCCTCAGATGAGGAGGAGGAGGAGGAGGGCAAAAATGAACATCCTGCAGAGGCCCATCAACCAGCAGCAGCATTACGCGAGAACATTGCTGCCCGGGATGCAAGTAATGCATGCATCTGTAACATTTGTATATTGAATTATCACTGGCCCACAGGCATCTGTAAGTATTACCTATTATATTCACATGTGATCACATGCTGAGTTGTCTTTGGCCTGCAGGCATCTGTAAGGACTGCTATTGTTTTAGAAGACCCAGGCTAGGGGTCCTAACTCCATCTTGTCTCCACTGTGCGGTATGATTGAGATCACAGACCTGATGCTTCATAAAAGAGTTTAAACTGTAATACTTCATTGTCCTGCAATTTATTCATTTTGTACAGTGTGCAAAACAAGACAGCATCCTGGCCATATTTGCTTAGCCTAGTCAAACAAACACTTTTGCCTCGCAGCTTCTTACCAGAGCATTGACAATGGCCAAGAACCAGAGGATTTCAAGCACTTTGACCACCATACCGACAGTTGCAAGTATGCCTAAGCCCTCAATGTGGAACTCCCACTAGCGAAATGACAGATGATACAACTGCAACATTTGCCATCAGAAATTTTATGTACATTAATGAAGTGATGGCATTTTTACAGTAAACACAAAATTGCACCCAAGTGACTACCCTTGTGAGTATTTGTGAAGAATTTTCCTCTTACGTGTGCTCCTACGTGGTGCCTCCCCTGTGGCTTCAGCAGATGTAGAGGCCCCTTGCTCACTTTGCTGCTGCTCCTGTCTCGACACCTTTGGCAGGCGTCCTCTGGGGTGGTGAGCCTGTGAGGGCTCATCAACAGTCTGCTGCTCCTGCGGCTGTGCAGGGGTTGAGACGCCTATCTCACTTGGGTGTAGACTCCGGTGGGGCTCTGACCGAGGGCTCTGCAGTGGCATGGAAGTGTGAGCGCTTGGAGAGGAGCCCCCACTTCCTTGAGGTCTGCCACCAACCTCCCTCTCATGGGTCAGGTCCCCCTCAGCGCCTGCAAGTGGCTGGAGAGTACCTTGCTGCACATCAGGCGGGCCATGGGGACCCATATCTGCAATGGCAGTCCTACTCAGAAGGACTTCCATGAAGGTCTGGTTTCTCTGTTCAATAGATGCCCATCGCTCCTCAAGAGATGTCAATCTATTCTGAACAATGACCATGTTTTCCATACCCTGGCGACTAAGCTCCTCCATGGCCGTAGCCATCCTCTCCTCTACCGTAGCCATCCTCTCCTCTACGGTAGCCATCCTTTCCACGGAGGTTGCCATCCTTTCCGTGGTGATGCGTTCATGCGCCAATTACTCCACAAAGGCTCTGGTCATGTTCGCTATGGACTCCTCCATTCGCTCCACACTCGCAGCGACCCTGGAGACAAAACCTGTCAGAGACTCCTGCATCTGTTCCTGGAGTTCCATCACCGCTGATCTCATGGATGGACCCAGAGGCAGAGGTTTGACATGCTGCTGAGCTGTGCTGGGAGAGTCCTGCGCCCTCTGACTAGGACTCTCCACTGCTGTCCCTGTCTCCACAATCTGCTGTGATACACCAGGTGACAATACTACTCGATGTCCCGAAGGTCCCACCGAGGTGTGAGTGTCTGCGCTGGTGCTGGGTGCGCAGATTTCTGGTGACGCTGCGCACTCAGAGGTTGCAGTTTCCTCTGAGGAGTCTGGCTGCTCAGCCTCTTCTTCCTGGCTAGGGGGGACGGATGCTTGTGATGGTCCTGTGGAGGAGTAAAGGAAAGAGTCAGAGATGTGATGCCAAGGCTACATGCACATTGCTTTTTGCAGATGCTCATAAGTCCATCTGTTACAGCTTGACAATCATTATCAGCAACTCATGCAATGTCAAAGAGAGAGATGGGAAACTTTTCTGTCACCAGATTGCTGTGTTGCACCCGTCTGTCCGTCCTCCACATGTGCATCATCCTCCAGTTCCATTATTTCGAGTACCGCCTCCTCCCAGGGGGTCAGGTGGACTATAGAGACTGTCCCTCCTCCTGTCCTGGCTCACTCTCTTTTGTTGTGAGCTCTCTTTTCCTGCAATGAGGGAAACAAGTGGAGGTTGAATGAGAATGAAGGAGTGAGTGTCGAGATTGCATAGCATAGATACTTAGAAGGAGACAAAGATGGAGTGAGGTGGCAAGACCAAGGGCCCTCCTTGTGTGTTGTCAGTTGTTTTCACAGCATCAGAGTGATAGGGAGTGTGAGGGCTGCATAGTCGAATAGTTATGTGAATGTGAGCATAGAGAGAGAGGGAATGGGTAAGGGTGCATGGATGTCAGTGTCAAGTGGGATGTGGAGGAAGAGATTGCTAAAGCTGAGTGCTGGTGAGGAAAGGCAATGGGGATCAGATTGAGGGTGATGGGAAATTCATACTCACTTTTCCATTGTGCTGAAGGTCAAGAAGTCTTTTCCTGCACTGTATCCAGGTTCGCCGTGTGACTCCCAAGGAGTTGACCTCCTCAGCCACCTGCATCCACACTGCCTTAGTCTGCTTGGGAGGCCTCTTCCACCCTGAGGAAGGGAGGGCAACCTCCCTGTTGGCCCTAGCCCCATCCATCAATGCATGCAGGGCCACCTCCTCGAAACGAGGAGCTGATCTGGGCCTCCCGCTTGTCTTCTTTCCTGCAGGTCCCTCTGACACCAAATGGAGAAAGCTTGGAAGCCTGCAAAAGAAGTAAGGCTTGCCGTTGAGCTTAAATGCAGCAGCAATGATGACGTCATCAGAGGCGACTCTCAGTCATGAAAAACCCATTTGCCAAGGGTTCCCACACATTGGAAATCAATTGGACAATTAAGTTAAAATTGCATCAATCTCACACAGCCATTTTGATTCGTGTGGATAACACGAAATTTCCATAACACGACACTATGCCACACCTGAGTTAAAATCCTGCCTTAGGAGTACCTGAGGGGGTGTGGAGTGGGACTGTAGGAGTACCTGAGGGGTGTGTGGAGTGAGACTGTAGGAGTATCTGAGGGGGGTGTGGAGTGAGCCTGTAGGAGTATCTGATGGTTGTGTGGAGTGAGACTGTAGGAGTATCTGAGGGGGGTGTGGAGTGAGACTGTAGGAGTACCTGAGGGTGTGTGGAGTGAGACTGTAGGAGTATCTGATGGTTGTGTGGAGTGAGACTGTAGGAGTACCTGAGGGGGGTGTGGAGTGAGACTGTAGGAGTACCTGATGGGTGTGTGGAGTGAGAATGTAGGAGTACCTGAGGGTGTGTGGAGTGAGACTGTAGGAGTACCTGAGGGGGTGTGGAGTGAGACTGTAGGAGTATCTGATGGGTGTGTGGAGTGAGACTGTAGGAGTATCTGAGGGGGGTGTAGAGTGAGACTGTAGGAGTATCTGAGGGGGGTGTAGAGTGAGACTGTAGGAGTGTCTGATGGGTGTTTGGAGTGAGACTGTAGGAGTATCTGAGGAGGGTGTGGAGTGAGACTATAGGAGTCCCTGAGGAGTCTGTGGAGTGAGACTGTAGGAGTATCTGAGTGGGTGTAGAGTGAGACTGTAGGAGTACCTGAGGGGGTGTGGAGTGAGACTGTAGGAGTACCTGGGGGGCTGTGGTGTGTGGAGTGAGACTGTAGGAGTACCTGAGGGGGTGTGGAGTGAGACTGTAGGAGTACCTGAGGGGGTGTGGAGTGAGACTGTAGTAGTACCTCAGGGGTGTGTGGAGTGAGAGTGCAGGAGTACCTGAGGAGTCTGTGGAGTGAGACTGTAGGAGTACATGAGGGGGTGTGGAGTGAGACTGTAGGAGTACCTGAGGGGGTGTGGAGTGAGACTGTAGGAGTATCTGATGGGTGTGTGGAGTGAGACTGTAGGAGTATCTGAGGGGGGTGTAGAGTGAGACTGTAGGAGTATCTGATGGGTGTTTGGAGTGAGACTGTAGGAGTATCTGAGGAGGGTGTGGAGTGAGACTATAGGAGTCCCTGAGGAGTCTGTGGAGTGAGACTGTAGGAGTATCTGAGCGGGTGTGTGGAGTGAGACTGTAGGAGTACCTGAGGGGGTGTGGAGTGAGACTGTAGGAGTACCTGGGGGGGTGTTGGTGTGTGGAGTGAGACTGTAGGAGTACCTGAGGGGGTGTGGAGTGAGGCTGTAGGAGTACCTGAATGGTTGTGGAATGAGTCTGTAGGAGAACCTGAGGGGGTGGGGGGGGGTGTGGATTGAGACTGTAGGAGTACCTGAGGGGATGTGTAGAGTGAGACTGTAGGAGTACCTGAGGCGGTGTGGAGTGAGACTGTAGGAGTAACTGAGGGGGGGTGTGGAGTGAGACTAGGAATACCTGAGGTGGCTGTGGAGTGAGACTGTAGGAATACTTAAGGGGGGTAGATTGAGACTGTAGGAGTACCTGAGGGTTGTGTGGAATGAGACTGTAGGAGTACCTGGGGGTGTGTGGAGTGAGACTGTAGGAGTACCTGAGGGTGTGTGGAGTGAGACTGTAGGAGTACCTGAGGGTATGTGGATTGAGACTGTCGGAGTACCTGAGGGGGTGTGGAGTGAGACTGTAGGAGTAACTGAGGGGGCTGTGGAGTGAGACTGTCGGAGTAACTGAGGGGGCTGTGGAGTGAGACTGTAGGAGTACCTGAGGGTATGTGGATTGAGACTGTCGGAGTATCTGAGAGTGTGTGGAGTGAGATTGTAGGAGTACCTGAGGAGTGTGTGGAGTGAGACTGTAGGAATCCCTGAGGGGTGTGTGGAGTGAGACTGTAGGAGTACCTGAGGGGGTGTGGAGTGAGACTGTAGGAGTCCGTGAGAGGTGTGTGTTGTGTATGTACCTTTAAGGGAATAACTGCTCTTAGACTGCAGTACCGGCAGTGACCACCCCTGTATAAAAGGCCCTAGCAGGCTTCTCTAGTTTCAGTTTCCAGCTGCCTCTTGTTCATTAAAGTAGCTGTTGAACTGTTCTCCCAAAGTCCGTGTATTATTGAGGCGCGGACTTTAAAGTGGCGACGAGTAAGTTCGAAGTCACCTACAGTGTGGCATCATCTCACGGGGATCTCGCCTGAAAGGAAGGTCCTGGAAGGTCGTAGTCTGAGCAACGGGCGTCGACCGAGGGCAACCGCCCAAAGAATCCATCGGTGTTTGGAGAATTGCGGGAGAGACTGTGGTTCCAGCGAATCGTGCTGGTAGCAGGTAGCGCGCTGACCCTTCCGGACTGCGGCGGGCTCAAGCTCGATCGAGCGGCTCTACAAATCGGGCCACGCAGCGTCGCCGGGAAAAGAAAACTAGAGAGAGAGGGTGGAGCGCACAGGGCGCGGTCGGTGCTCGAGAACAGGACAGCGGAGAGAAACTAAACGGGGGGGAAGGAAAGCGAGACGCGCCGAAGCTGCGGGTCACCGCCATTACCCCGTAGAACGCCAGGAGCAGCGTGGCAGTAAGGGGAATAAGCAAAAGCGCGGGAGGCGCCATTTTATCCCGTTGGGGAAGAAGCAAAAGCGCGGGAGGCGCCATTTTAAATCGCCCAAGATGCCGAAAAGTGGCAGTATCACTGCTTTCGACAACGAGGTAGAAGACTGGACCACGTATGTGGAAAGAATTGAAGTGTACTGCAAGGCAAATGAGGTGGCTGATGGAAAGAGGGCGTCGGTATTATTAAATCTGATGGGTGCGAGTACGTACGGCCTATTGCGGAATTTAATTACCCCAGCTAAACCAATGGAGAAAAGGTTTGAGGAGATTGTTCATATCTTACAGGAACATCTAAGCCCTACACCACTGCTGATAGCAGAAAGATTCAAGTTCCATAAAAGAAACCAGCACAAAGATGAGAGCAATGCTGACTATCTTACGGAACTACGCAAGTTATCGAAGCACTGCCAGTTCGGAGCAGGACTGGCAGACACCTTATGGGATAAGTTTGTCTGCGGGCTCCAGAGTGAAGGAACCCAGAAACGACTCCTTTCAAAAAAAGACCTGACGCTAGAACAGGCTTTCAGCGTGGCAGTATCCTACGAAGCAGCAGCACGGGGAGCTGCAGAAATACAACATAAACCACAAGAACACAGCGCTAACGAAATGGCGTATGGAGCCGAAAAGTGCTATCGCTGCGGCAGAACAACCCATGAGCAGAAGGACTGCTGGTTTAAAGACAAAATATGCAGGCAATGCGGGAAAATGGGACATATAGCAAGAGTCTGCAGGTCGGGAAAGAAGATCAACACGACAAGAACTACTAAGGAACAGTACAGGAAAGTAAAGAAACTGACAGATAGTAGTTCAGAAGATCAGGAGGGTGATAAGGACTCCGGGAGCAGGTGACTAAGTTGTTTAAAGTTACACAACGTGATCGCAAAAGAAGATCACTGAACCATTTGGGTCATCCTCATGATAGCAGGGTCCCCAGTGAAGATGGAATTGGACACAGGATCAGCCCTAACTGTCATGAATCGACGAGACTATGAGCGGCTATTCTCACACATACCCTTAAAGGACACGTCCATTGTATTGAAGACATAAACGGGGCAAGAGGTCTACCCCAGAGGAAAAATAAGGGTGCCAGTTGAATATAACGGAAAGGAAACATGGAAACTATACATGTATATACTACGAGATGGAGGACCACCATTATTGGGACGTGAATGGATCCGAAGACTACAATTGGATTGGCAGTCCATTCTGGCACTAACTGTGACTGACAAAAAAGATGATGACGTCGCATCTGGACGTCTGTCACAAATTCTATCTGACGTGGAAGAGGTGTTCCAACAAGGACTTGGGACTCTAAAAGGAGTAAAGGCAACCATAAAGATTGAGGATAACGCAACCCCAAAATTTTTCAAGGCTAGACCGGTGCCATACGTGATACGCCCAGCTGTGGAAGCTGAACTGGAGAGTCTGGAGCGTTCGGGGGTGCTGTCTAAGGTGGACTGGAGCGAGTGGGCCACACCCATCGTTCCTGTAATGAAGAAAGCATTGAGCAGCACACCTGGGGAGCCAAGGAAGGTTCGCATCTGTGGGGACTTCAAGGTGACTGTGAACCCAGTCCTGCACACAGTACAGTATCCGCTTCCGCGGATAGAAGATATTTTCGCCTCACTATCTGGAGGGAAACGTTTTACAAAGATTGACCTGGCTCAAGCGTATCTACAAATGGAGGTGGAAGAAGCATCTAGGAAATACCTCACGATAAACACGCACAAAGGCCTTTACCAGTACAATCGACTGGTATTTGGGGTAGCATCGGCCCCGGCTATGTGGCAGAGGGCAATGGAACAAGTCCTGCAAGGGATCCCGGGGACCCAGTGTTATTTGGACAACATCCTGGTTACGGGCGAAAATGACAATGAATACCTTGCCAACCTGGAACAGGTGCTCACGAGATTGCAGGAATATGGGCTACGAGCCAACCGTCCCAAATGCGAGTTCTTCAGGAGACAAATCTCGTATTGTGGCCACATGATTGATGAGGAAGGGTTGCATAAGTCGCCGGACAAGATTGAGGCTATACTCAAGGCTCCAGCACCAGAAAATGTGTCGCAACTGAGGTCGTTCCTCGGGTTGGTGAACTACTACCATAAGTTCTTGCCGAATTTATCTACAATTCTGCACCCACTGAATGCCCTCCTTCAAACTGGTGGAACATGGCAATGGAGTGATGAGTGTAAGCGTGCCTGTCAGGAATGTAAATGCCAAATCACTTCAAAAGAAGTATTGGCCCACTACAACCCAACACTACCGATTCGGTTGGCATGTGATGCGTCACCTTACGGCATTGGAGCGGTGCTGTCACACAAATTCCGTGACGGTTCAGAGAGGCCAATAGCCTTTGCATCGCGCTCGCTAACCTCAGCTGAGCGTAACTACGCCCAGATTGACAGGGAGGCCCTCAGCCTGGTGTGGGGGGTGAAGAAGTTCAATCACTATCTGCACGGGCAGAAATTCACTCTACTGACTGATCATCAACCCCTGGTCTCAATTTTTAACCCAAAGAAGGGCGTTCCGGTGATGATGGCGCAACGGCTGCAAAGATGGTCACTTTTTCGAGGGACACATCAGTATGACAGAGTACAAAGGTGCGAAACAACATGGAAACGCTGATGGGCTGTTGCGCCTACCGTTGCCTACGGCGGAAGGAGCACCTGCAGTGGACCCGGTGGAGATATTCCATGCGACCATAGTCGAATGTTTGCCTGTTACAAATGCAAGTATTGAGAAGGAAACCCGAACTGACCCGACAGAAGGTCCAAAACGCTCCACCACAGGCCCCGCTACATCCATGGGAGTGGCCCTCATCTCCATGGCAACGGGTATACATTGATTTCGCTGGTCCATTTATGGACTCAATGTTTCTAATCGCTGTGGACGCCCATTCGAAATGGCCAGAGGTCATTAAAATGTCCTCCACCACCACGGAGAAAACTATTGCAGTCCTAAGGACCATCTTCGCCAGGAATGGGTTGCCAGAACAGATCTGTTCCGACAATGGCCCACAGTTTGTGTCTGAGGATTTCCGGAGGTTCCTGAAGAATAATGGGGTGAAACATTACACATCTGCCCCATATCATCCAGCCACAAATGGATTGGCTGAGAGGTTTGTTCAGACCTTTAAAAAGGCCATAAAGGCAATGTATAATGACGACATACCAGTGCAACACAAGGTGGATAACTTCCTGTTTGCTTACCGGAATGCGACACATGCAGTAATCAACCAACTCCAGCCGTACTGTTTTTCAACCGGAGACTAAGATGTCGCTTGGATTTGCTCAAACCAAACATAAGACGAGATGTTGAGGATAAGCAGTTCCAGCACATAAATGAGAAGCCAACCAGGAGCTTCAAGATAGGGCAACCAGTCTTGGCCCACGATTACCGAACAGAAAAATGGCAGCCAGGCACGATATGCACACAGCAGGGACCACTAATTTACACAGTGGACGTTGGAGAGAGCATCGTGAGACGCCATGCTGACCAGATTCTAGAGTCACAGGAACAAGCCAACCCTGTACCACAAGCATGTGCACTTGGTAATGAGCCCGAAGTACAGATTGCGTCTACCTCAGAAGCAGGGGTATTGGAAGCTGACGAACCAACCAATGACAATGAGCCAGAATTGAATCCACCGCCAGAACAGGATACTCGAGAAAGGCGCTATCCAGTCCGGATCAGGAAGCCTCCTCAAAGACTGAACTTATAAATGATTATTTCAGTTGATGTATATATTACTGAGAAAATTGTAATTGTAATTAGTTATTATTTAGTTGTTAAATGAATGTTATGTACTGTTTATCTAAAAGGGGAGGAATTGTTGTGTATGTACCTTTAAGGGAATAACTGGTCTTAGACTGCAGTACCGGCAGTGACCACCCCTGTATAAAAGGCTTCTGTAGTTTCAGTTTCAAGCTGCCTCTTGTTCAGTAAATTACCTGTTAAACTGTTCTCCCGAAGTCCGTGTATTATTGAGGCGCGGACTTCACAGTGTGGAGTGAGACTGTAGGAGTATCTGAGGTGGTGTGGAGTGAGACTGTAGGAATACATGAGGAGTGTGTGGAGTGAGACTGTAGGAGTCCCTGAGAGGTGTGGAGTGAGACATGTAGGGTGAGACATGTAGGAGTACCTGAGGGTGTGTGGAGTGAGCCTGTAGGAATCCCTGAGGGGTGTGTGGAGTGAGACTGTAGGAGTACCTGAGGGTGTGTGGAGTGAGACTGTAGGAGTCCATGAGAGGTGTGGAGTGAGACTGTAGGGGTATCTGAGGTGGTGTGGAGTGAGACTGTAGGAATACATGAGGAGTGTGTGAAGTGAGACTGTAGGAGTACCTGAGGGGGTGTGGAGTGAGACTGTAGGAGTACCTGAGGGGGGTGTGTGGAGTGAGACTGTAGGAATGCCTGAGTGGGTGTGGAGTGAGACTGTAGGAGTATCTGAGGGGGTGTGGAGTGAGACTGTAGGATTATCTGAGGGGGGAGTGGAGTGAGACTGTAGGAGTGTCTGAGGGGTGTGTGGAGAGAGACTGTAGGAGTACCTGAGGGGGTGTGCAGTGCATCTGTAGGAGTACCTGAAGGGGTGTGGAGTAAGACTGTAGGAGTACCTGAGGTGGGTGTGTGGGGTGAGACTGTAGGTGTACCTGTGGGGTGTGTGGAGTGAGACTGTAGGAGTACCTGAGGGGGGTGTGGAGGGAGACTGTCGGAGTATCTGAGGAGTGTGTGGAGTGAGACTGTAGGAGTATCTGAGGGGATGTGGAGTGAGACTGTAGGCGTACCTGATGGGGTGTGGAGTGAGATTGTAGGAGTAACTGAGGGGGTGTGGAGTGAGACTGCAGGAGTCCCTGAGGAGTCTGTGGAGTGAGACTGTAGGAGTCGCTGAGGAGGGTGTGGAGAGAGACTGTAGTAGTACCTGAGGGGAGTGTGGAGTAAGACTGTAGGCGTACCTGATGGTGTGTGGAGTGAGACTGTAGGAGTATCTGAGGAGTGTGTGGAGTGAGTCTGTAGGAGTACCTGAGGAGTCTGTGGAGTGAGACTGTAGGAGTATCTGAGGGGGGTCTGGAGTGAGACTGTAGGATTATCTGAGGGGTGTGTGGAGTGGGACTGTAGGAGTACCTGAGGGGGTGTTTTTTTTAATTCATTGATGGGATGTGGGCGTTGCTGGCTGGCTAGGCCCATCCCTAATTGCCCTTGAGAAGACGGTGGTGAGCCGCCTTCTTGAACCGCTGCAGTCCATAAGGTGTAGGTACACCCACAATGCTGTTAGGAAGGGAGTTCCAGGATTTTGGCCCAGCGGCAGTGAAGGAACGGCGATACAGGTCCAAGTCAGGATGGTATGTGGCTTGGAGGGGAACTTGTAGGTGGTGATGTTCCCATGTGTCTGCTGCCCTTGTCCTTCTAAGTGGTAGAGGTCGCAGGTTTGGAAGGTGCTGTTGAAGGAGCTTTGGCGAGTTGCTGCAGTACATCTTGTAGATGGTACACACTGCAGCCACAGTGCGCCGGTGGTGGAGGGAGTGAATGTTGAAGGTGGTGGATGGAGTGCCAATCAAGCCGGCTGCTTTATCCTGAATGGTGTCGAGCTTCTTGAGTGTTGTTGCAGCTGCACTCATCCAGGCAAGTGGAGAGTATTCCATCACACTCCTGACTTGTGCCTTGTAGATGGTGGAAAGGCTTTGGCGAGTCAGGAGGTGAGACACTCGCCGCAGAATTCCCAGCCTCTGGCCTGCGCTTGTCGCCACAGTATTTATATGGCTGGTCCAGTTCAGTTTCTGATCAATGGTAACCCCCAGGATGTTGATAGTGGGGGATTCAGCGATGGTAATGCCATTGAATGTCAAGGGGAGATGGTTAGAGTCTCGCTTGTTGGAGATGGTCATTGCCTGGCACTTGTGTGGTGCGAATGTTACTTGCCACTTGTCAGCCCAAGTCTGAATGTTGTCCAGGTCTTGCTGCATATGGACACGGACTGCGTCAGTGTCTGACGAGTCTCGAATGGTGCAATCATTGTGCAATCATCAGCGAACATCCCCACTTCTGACCTTATGATGGAGGGAAGGTCATTGATGAAACAGCTGAAGATGGTTGGGCCTAGGACACTGCCCTGAGGAACTCCTGCAGTGATGTCATGTGATTGAGATGAATGACCTCCAACAACCACAGCCAACTTCCTTTGTGCTAGGTATGATTCCAACCAATGGAGAGTTTTCCCCTTGATTCCCATTGACTTCAGTTTTGCTAGGGCTCCTTGATGCCACACTCGATCAAATGCTGCCTTGATGTCAAGGGCAGTCACTCTCACCTCACCTCGAGTTCAGCTCTTTTGTCCATGTTTGGACCAAGGCTGTAATGAGGTCAGGAGCTGAGTGGCCCTGGCGGAACCCAGACTGAGCATCAGTTAGCAGGTTATTGCTAAGTAAGTGCCGCTTGATAGCACTGTCGACGACACCTTCCATCACTTTGCTGATGATTGAGAGTAGACTGATGGGACGGTAATTGGCCAGGTCGGATTTGTCCTGCTTTTTGTAGACAGGACATACTTGGGCAATTTTCCACATTGCCGGGTAGATGCCAGTGTTGTAGCTGTACTGGAACAGCTTGGCTAGGGGCGCAGCTAGTTCTGGAGCACAAGTCTTCAGTACTATTGCTGGAATGTTGTCAGGGCCCATAGCCTTTGCAGTATCCAGTGTCTTCAGCCGTTTCTTGACATCACGTGGAGGGAATTGACTGGGCTGAAGACTGGCATCTGTGATGCTGGTGACCTCAGGAGGAGGCCGAGATGGATCATTCACTCGGCACTTCTGGCTGAAGATAGTTGCAAATGCTTCAGCCTTGTCTTTTGCACTCACGTGCTGGGCTCCACCATCATTGAGGATGGGGATATTTTTGGAGCCTCCTCCTCCTGTTAACTGTTTAATTGTCCCCCACCACTCACGACTGGAGGTGGCAGGACTGCAGAGCTTTGATTTGATCCGATGGTTGTGAGATCGCTTAGCTCTGTCTATCGCATGTTGCTTCCGTTGTTTGGCATGCAAGTAGTCCTGTGTTGTAGCCTCACCAGGTTGACACCTCATTTTTCGGCATGCCTGGTGGAGTGAGACTGTAGGAGTACATGAGGGGGTGTGGAGTGAGGCTGTAGGAGTACCTGAATGAGTGTGGAATGAGACTGTAGGAGAGCCTGAGGGGGGGGTGTGGATTGAGACAGTAGGAGTACCTGGGGGGGGGGTGGATGTGGAGTGGGACTGCAGGAGTACCTGAGGGGGTGTGGAAATAGACTGTAGGAGTGCCTGAGGGGGTGTGTAGAGTGAGACTGCAGGAGTACCTGAGGCGGGTGTGGAGTGAGACTGTAGGAGTTGCTGAGGGGGGTCTGGAGTGAGACTAGGAATGCCGGAGGTGGGTGGGGAGTGAGACTGTAGGAGTACGTGAGGGGGGTAGATTGAGACTAGGAGTACCTGAGGGGGGTGTGGAGTGAGTCTGTAGGAGTACCTGAGGGTTGTGTGGAGTGAGACTGTAGGAGTACCTGAGGGGGGTAGATTGAGACTGTAGGAGTACCTGAGGGGGGTATGGAGTGAGTCTGTAGGAGTACCTGAGGGTTGTGTGGAGTGAGACTGTAGGAGTACCCGAGGGTTGGGTGGAGTGAGACTGTAGGAGTACCTGAAGGGGTGTGGAGTGAGACTGTAGGAGTACCTGAGGTGGTGTGGAGTGAGACTGTAGGAGTACCTGAGGGGGGTGTGGACTGAGACTGTAGGAGTACCTGAGCGTATGTGGATTGAGGCTATAGGAGTATCTGAGGGGGGGTGTGGAGTGAGACTGTAGGAGTAGCTGAGGGGGTGTGGAGTGAGACTGCAGGAGCATATTAGCAGTGTGTGGAGTGAGACTGCAGGATAACCTCAGGGCGATTGGAGTGAGTCTGTAGGGGTATCTGAGGGGATATGGAGTGAGGCTGAAGGAGTACCTGACGGGGTTGTGGAGTGAGTCTGTAGGAATACCTGGGGGGGGCGTGTGGAGTGAGACTGCGGGAGTGCCTGAGGGTGTGTGGAGTGAGACTGTAGGAGTACCTGAGGGGTGTGTGGAGTGAGACTATAGGAGTATCTGAGCGGGGTGTGGAGTGTGACTGTAGTAGTACCTCAGGGGTGTGTGGAGTGAGACTGTAGGAGTACCTGAGGAGTCTGTGGAGTGAGACTGTAGGAGTACATGAGGGGGTGTGGAATGAGTCTGTAGGAGTACCTGAGGGGGGGGTGTGGAGTGGGACTGTAGGAGTACCTGAGGGGTGTGTAGAGTGAGACTGTAGGAGTACCTGAGGCGGGTGTGGAGTGAAACTGTAGGAGTACCTGAGGGGGTGTGCAGTGAGACTGTAGGATTACCTGAGGGTTTGTGGATTGAGACTGCAGGAGAATCTGAGGGGTGTGTGGAGTGAGACAGTAGGAGTACCTGTTGGGGTGTGGAGTCAGATTGTAGGAGTAACTGAAGGGGTGTGGAGTGAGACTGTAGGAGTAACTGAGGAATGTTTGGAGTGAGACTGTAGGAGTAGCTGACGGGTGTGTGGAGTGAGACTGTAGGAGTATCTGAGGGGGTGTGGAGTGAGACTGTAGGAGTATCTGAGGGGGGTGTGGAGAGGGACTGTAGGATTATCTGAGGGGGGTGTGGAGTGAGACTGTACGCTTATCTGAGGGGTGTGTGGAGAGAGACTGTCGGAGTACCTGAGGGGGTGTGCAGTGCATCTGTAGGAGTACCTGAAGGTGTGTGGAGTGAGACTGTAGGAGGACCTGAGGGGGTGTGGAGTGAGAGTGTAGGAGTACCTGAAGGTGTGTGGAGTGACACTGTAGGAGAACCTGAGGGGGGTTTGTGGATTGAGACTGTAGGAGTTCTTGAAGGGGTGTGGAGTGAGAATGTAGGAATACCTGAGGCGGGTGAGGAGTGAGACTGTAGGAGTACCTGAGGAATGTTTGGAGTGAGACTGTAGGAGTATCTGACGGGTGTGTGGAGTGAGACTGTAGGAGTACCTGAGGGGGTGTGGAGTGAGACTGTAGGAGTGTCTGAGGGGTGTGTGGAGTGAGACTGTAGGAGTATCTGAGGGGGTGTGGAGTGAGACTGTAGGAGTGTCTGAGGGGGGTGTGGAGTGAGACTGTAGGAGTAACTGAGGAATGTTTGGAGTGAGACTGTAGGAGTAGCTGACGGGTGTGTGGAGTGAGACTGTAGGAGTATCTGAGGGTGTATGGAGTGAGACTGTAGGAGTATCTGAGGGGGGTGTGGAGAGGGACTGTAGGATTATCTGAGGGGGGTGTGGAGTGAGACTGTACGGTTATCTGAGGGGTGTGTGGAGAGAGACTGTAGGAGTACCTGAGGGGGTGTGCAGTGCATCTGTAGGAGTACCTGAAGGTGTGTGGAGTGAGACTGTAGGAGGACCTGAGGGGGTGTGGAGTGAGAGTGTAGGAGTACCTGAAGGTGTGTGGAGTGACACTGTAGGAGAACCTGAGGGGGGTTTGTGGATTGAGACTGTAGGAGTTCTTGAAGGGGTGTGGAGTGAGAATGTAGGAATACCTGAGGCGGGTGAGGAGTGAGACTGTAGGAGTACCTGAGGAATGTTTGGAGTGAGACTGTAGGAGTATCTGACGGGTGTGTGGAGTGAGACTGTAGGAGTACCTGAGGGGGTGTGGAGTGAGACTGTAGGAGTGTCTGAGGGGTGTGTGGAGTGAGACTGTAGGAGTATCTGAGGGTGTGTGGAGTGAGACTGTAGGAGTGTCTGAGGGGGGTGTGGAGTGAGACTGTAGGGTTATCTGAGGGGTGTGTGGAGAGAGACTGTAGGAGTATTTTAGGGGTGTGTGGAGTGAGACTGCAGGAGAACCTGAGAGGGATTGGAGCGAGTCTGTAGGAGTATCTGAGGGGATATGGAGTGAGATTGTAGGAGTACCTGAGGGGGGTGTGGAGTGAGGCTGTAAGAGAACCTGACGGGGTTGTGGAGCGAGTCTGTAGGAGTATCTGAGGGGATATGGAGTGAGACTGTAGGAGTACCTGAGAGGGGTGTGTTGGGTGCGACTGTCAGAGTACCTGCGGGGTGGGTGGAGTGAAACTGTAGGAGGACCTGAGGGGGTGTGGAGTGAGACTGCAGGAGAACCGCAGGGGAGTTTGTGGAGTGAGACTGTAGGAGCACCTGAAGGGGTGTGGAGTGAGTCAGTAGGAGTACCTGAGGAAGGTGTTAGGAGTGCGACTGTAGGAGTACCTAAGGGTGTGTGGAGTGAGACTGTAGGAGTAACTGAAGGAGTGTGGAGTGAGACTGTAGCAGTATCTGAGGGATATGTGGAGTGAGACTGTAGGAGTACCTGTGGGGGTGTGGATTGAGACTGTAGGAGTAATTGAAGGGGTGTGGAATGAGAATGTAGGAGTACCTGAGGAGTCTGTGGAGTGAGACTGTAGGAGTACCCGAGGGGGTGTGGAGTGAGACTGTAGGAGTACCTGAATGGGTGTGGAGTGAGTCTGTAGGAGTACCTGAGCGGTTGTGTGGAGTGAGACTGTAGCAGTACCTGAGGGGGTTCAGAGTGAGAATGTAGGAATACCTGAGGCGGGTGAGGAGTGAGACTGTAAGAGTACCTGAGGTGTGTGCAGAGAGAGACTGTAGGAGGAGCTGAGGGGGTGTGGAGTGAGACTGTAGGAGTATCTGAGGGGTGTGTGGAGTGAGACTGCAGGAGTACCTGTGGGGGTGTGGAGTGAGACTGTAGGAGTATCTGAGGGGTGTGTGGAGTGAGACTGTAGGAGTAACTGAGGGGGTGTGGAGTGAGACTGTAGGCGTACCTGAGGGTATGTGGATTGAGACTGTAGGAGGACCTGAGGAGTGTGTGGAGTGAGACTGTAGGAGTACCTGAGTGGGTGTGGAGTGAGACTGTAAGAGTACCTGACGGGGTTGTGGAGTGAGACTGTAGGAGTATCTAAGGGGGTGTGGAGTGAGTGTATAGGAATACCTGTGTGGGGGGTGTGTGGAGTGAGACTGCAGGAGTGCCTGAGGGTGTGTGGAGTGAGACTGTAGGTGTACCTGAGGGGTGTGTGGAGTGAGACTGTAGGAGTATCTGAGGGGGGTGTGGAGTGAGACTGTAGGAGTATCTGAGGGGGTGTGGAGTGAGACTGTAAGAGTACCTGAGGAGTGTTTGGAGTGAGACTGTAGGAGTATCTGATGGGTGTGTGGAGTAAGACAGTAGGAGTATCTGAGGGGGGTGTGGAGTGAGAATGTAGGAGTCCCTGACGGGGTGTGGAGTGAGTCTGTAGGAGTACCTGAGGGGGCTGTGTGGAGTGAGTCTGTAGGCGTACCTGAGGGGGGTGAGGAGATTGACTGTCGGAGTACCTGAGGGCGTGTGGAGTGAGATGAGGAGCACCTGAGGTGTCTGTGGAGTGAGACTGTAGGAAACCTGAGGGGGTGTGGAGTGAGACTGAAGGAGTATCTGATGGGTGTGTGGAGTGAGACTGTAGGAGTAACTGAAGGGGTGTGGAGTGAGACTGTAGGAGTAACTGAGGAATATGTGGAGTGAGGCTGTAGGAGTACCTGTGGGGGTGTGGAGTGAGACTGTAGGAGTAACTGAAGGGGTGTGGAGTGAGACTGTAGGAGTACCTGAGGAATGTTTGGAGTGAGTCTGTAGAAGTACCTGAGCGGTGTGTGTGGAGTGAGACTGTATTAGTACCTGAGGAGTCTGTGGAGTGAGGCTGTAGGAGTACCTGAAGTGGTGTGGAGAGAGTCTGTAGGAGTACCTGAGGGGGGTGTGTGGAGTGAGACTGTAGGTGTACCTGTGGGGTGTGTGGAGTGAGACTGTAGGAGGACCTGAGGGGGTGTGGAGTGAGAGTGTAGGAGTAACTGAAGGTGTGTGGAGTTACACGGTAGGAGAACCTGAGGGGGGTTTGTGGATTAAGACTGTAGGAGTACCTGAAGGGGTGTGGAGAGAGTCTGTAGGAGTACCTGAGGAAGGTGTTTGGAGTGCGACTGCAGGAGTACCTGGTGGGTGTGGAGTGAGAATGTAGGCATACCTGAGGCGGGTGAGGAGTGAGACTGTAGGAGTACCTGAGGAATGTTTGGAGTGAGACTGTAGGATTATCTGATGGGTGTGTGGAGTGAGACTGTAGGAGCATCTGAGGGGTGTGTGGAGTGGGACTGTAGGAGTACGTGAGGGGTAGATTGAGACTGTAGGAGTATCTGAGCAGTGTGTGGAGTGAGACTGTAGGAGTAACTGAGGGGGTGTGGAGTGAGACTGTAGGAGTACCTGAGGGTATGTGGATTGAGACTGTAGGAGGACCTGAGGAGTGTGTGGAGTGAGACTGTAGGAGTACCTGAGGGGTGTGTGGAGTGAGACTGTAGGAATACCTGAGTGGGTGTGGAGTGAGACTGTAAGAGTACCTGACGGGGTTGTGGAGTGAGACTGTAGGAGTATCTGAGGGGGTGTGGAGTGAGTCTATAGGAATACCTGTGTGGGGGGTGTGTGGAGTGAGACTGCAGGAGTGCCTGAGGGTGTGTGGAGTGAGACTGTAGGTGTACCTGAGGGGTGAGTGGAGTGAGACTGTAGGAGTATCTGAGGGGGGTGTGGAGTGAGACTGTAGGAGTACCTGAGGGGGTGTGGAGTGTGACTGTCGTAGTACCTCAGGGGTGTGTGGAGTGAGACTGTAGGAGTACCTGAGGAGTCTGTGGAGTGAGACTGTAGGAGTACATGAGGGTTTTGTGGAGTGAGGCTGTAGGAGTACCTGAATGGGTGTGGAATGAGTCTGTAGGAGAACCTGAGGGGGGTATGTGGATTGAGACTGTAGGAATACCTGGGGGCGGGGGGGAATGTGGAGTGGGACTGTACGAGTACCTGAGAGGGTGTGGAGTGAGACTGTAGGAGTTCCTGAGTGGGTGTGTAGAGTGAGACTGTAGGAGTACCTGAGGCGGGTGTGGAATGAGACTGTAGGAGTAGCTGAGGCGGGTGTGGAGTGAGACTAGGAATACCTGAGGTGGGTGTGGAGTGAGACTGTAGGAGTACGTGAGGGGGGTAGATTGAGACTGGAGGAATATCTGAGCGGCGTGTGGAGTGAGACTGTAGGAGTGCCTGAGGGGTGTGTGGAGTGAGACTGTAGGAGTACCTGAGGGGGATTGGAGTGAGTCTATAGGAGTATCTGAGGGGATATGGAGTGAGACTGTAGGAGTATCTGAGGGGGTGTGGAGTGAGTCTGTAGGAATACCTGGGTGGGGGGTGTATGGAGTGAGACTGCAGGAGTGCCTGAGGGTGTGTGGAGTGAAACTGTAGGTGTACCTGAGGGGTGTGTGGAGTGAGACTTTAGGAGTATCTGAGGGGGGTGTGGAGTGAGAGTGTAGGAGTACCTGAGTGTGTGTTGGGTGAGACTGTAGGATTATCTGAGGGGTGTGTGGAGAGAGACTGTAGGAGTACCTGAGGGGGGTGTGGAGTGAGACTATAAGTGTACCTGAGGGGTCTGTGGAGTGAGACTGTAGGAAACCTGAGGGGGTGTGGAGTGAGATTGTAGGAGTATCTGAGGGTGTGTGGAGTGAGACTGTAGGCGTACCTGATGGGGTGTGGAGTGAGATTGTAGGAGTAACTGAGGGTGTGTGGAGTGAGACTGTAGGCGTACCTGATGGGGTGTGGAGTGAGATTGTAGGAGTAACTGAGGGTGTGTGGAGTGAGACTGCAGGAGTCCCTGAGGAGTCTGTGGAGTGAGACTGTAGGAGTACCTGAGGAGTCTGTGGAGTGAGACTGTAGGATATCTGAGGGGTGTGTGGTGTGAGACTCTAGGAGTATCTGAGGGGGGTCGGGAGTGAGACTGTAGGATTATCTGAGGGGTGTGCGGAGTGAGACTGTAGGAGTACCTGATGGGGTGTGGACTGAGGCTGTAGGCGTACATGAAGGTGTGTGGAAGTACCTGAGGGGTGTGTGTGGAGTGAGACTGTAGTAGTACCAGAGGAGTCTGTGATGTGAGACTGTAGGAGTACATGAGAGGGTGTGGAGTGAGGCTGTAGGAGTACCTGAAGTGGCGTGGAGTGAGTCTGTAGGAGTACCTGAGGGGGTTGTGTGGAGTGAGACTGTAGGAGTACCTGGAGGGAGGTGTGGAGTGAGAATGTAGGAGTACCTGAGGTGGGTGTATGGGGTGAGACTGTTGGTGTACCTGTGGGGCGTGTGGAGTGAGACTGTAGGAGTGCCTGAGGGTGTGTGGAGTGAGACTGTAGGTATACCTGAGGGGTGTGTGGAGTGAGACTGTAGGAGTATCTGAGGGGGGTGTGGAGTGAGACTGTAGGAGTACCTGAGGTGGGTGTGTGGGGTGAGACTGTAGGTGTACCTGTCGGGTGTGTGCAGTGAGACTGTAGGAGGAACTGAGGGGGTGTGGTGTGACACTCTAGGAGAACCTGAAGGGGGTTTGTGGATTGAGACTGTAGAAGTACCTGAAGGGGTGTGGAGTGAGTCTGTATGAGTAACTGGCGGGTGGTGTGTGGAGTGAGACTGCAGGAGTGCCTGAGGTTGTGTGGAGTGAGTCTGTAGGAGTACCTGAGGAAGGTGTTTGGATTGCGACTGTAGGAGTATGTGGGGGGTGTGGAGTGAGAATGTAGGAATACCTGAGGCGGGTGAGGAGTGAGACTGTAGGAGTACCTGAGGAATGTTTGGAGTGAGACTGTAGGAGTATCTGACAGGTGTGTGGAGTGAGACTGTAGGAGTACCTGAGGGGGGTGTGTTGGGTGAGACTGTAGGAGTACCTGCGGGGTGTGTGGCGTGAGACTGTAGGAGAACCTGAGGGGAGTTTGTGGAGTGAGACTGTAGGAGTACCTGTGGGGGTGTGGAGTGAGACTGTAGGAGTAATTGAAGGGGTGTGGAGTGAGACTGTAGGAGTACCTGAGGGGGTGTGGAGTCAGATTGTAGGAGTACCTGAAGGGGTGTTGAGTGAGTCTGTAGGAGTACCTGAGGGGTTGTGTGGAGTGAGACTGTAGCAGTACCTGAGGGGGTTCAGAGTGAGAATGTAGGAATACCCGAGGCAGGCGAGGAGTGAGACTGTAAGAGTACCTGAGGGGTGTGTGGAGAGAGACTGTAGGAGTAGCTGAGGGGGTGTGGGGTGAGACTGTAGAAGTACCTGAGGGGTTTGTGTGGAGTTAGTCTGTGGGAGTACCTGAGGGGGGTGAGCAGATTGACTGTCGGAGTACCTGAGGGCGTGTGGAGTGAGATGAGGAGTACCTGAGGGGTCTGTGGAGTGAGGCTTTAGGAAACCTGAGGGTGTGTGGAGTGAGATTGTCGGAGTACCTGAGGGGGTGTGGAGTGAGACTGTAGGAGTACCTGACGGGGTTGTGGAGTGAGACTGTTGGAGTATCTGAGGGGGTGTGGAGTGAGTAACCAGTTTGATCTCCCTTTGCATTCACACAGGTGTAACTACGACAAACAGATAAATGCAAACGGAAAGCAGCTCCTGCAGTTCTGTCGAAGCCTGGGTCTGTACATCGTCAATGGTAGGTTCATAGGAGACTCCCAAGGAAGACCGACCTATTCTTCACCTCTTGGCATCAGCACTGTAGACTATATGATTACAGATCTGGACCCATCCTCTTTCAGAGCATTCACAGCCAAACCATTAACACCACTGTCAGATCACAGCCAAATTACTGCGTATCTTAAAAGGACAGAAACAACCATCACAGAAACACAGCCTAGTAAGCTGTACAACATTAAAAAATCCTACAGATGGGCCCAAAACAGTACGGAAAAATACCAGAAAGCAATTAGCAGCCAATCAACTCAATCCCTCTTGGACAACTTCCTGGAAAACACATACACTCACAATAAAGAAGGCGTAAACCAGGCAGTGAATAACCTAAATAATATTTCTGATAATTTGGCAACAATGTCGAACTTGATATCTCGCAAGAGTAAACACAAAACCACGAAAAATGGTTTGTTTCAGACTGTCATAACATGAGGAAAAAACTCAGAAAAATATCAAACCAAAAACACAGACAACCAGAAAACGAGGAACTACGCCTTGCTTATTGTCAGGCACTAACACAATATAAAAACACACTCAGAGCCAAGAAAGAACAGTATATTAAGAATAAACTCAGCTCCATTGAGGAATCTATTGATTCTAATTGTTTCTGGGACAACTGGAATACATTACACAAAAAGCAACGCGAAGAATTGCCCATTCAAAATGGAGACATATGGGAAAACCTTTTTGAAAAATTATACCAGAAAAACACACTAAGCCCAGAGCAAGATCTAATATGCAAAGAATTGGAAAAGCTCGAACTGGCCATAAAAGACCAACAAAACCCATTTGACCACCCAATAACTGAAAAAGAGCTATTTGAAAAACTCAAGGACCTGCGACCAAGAAAAGCTTGCGGTGCAGATGGCATCCTAAACGAGATGATTAAACACACTGACGATAAAATGAAATTGGCTATCCTAAAACTCTTCAACTTGGCTCTGAGTGTCGGTTACTTCCCTGATATCTGGAACAAAGGACTCATAACGCCCATATACAAAAGTGGAGACAAGGTTGACCCAAATAACTATCGAGGCATCTGTGTGAACAGTAACCTGGGGAAGATATTCTGTAGTATCATAAACCAAAGACTTATAAATTTCCTTGAGGAGCACGATGTTTTGAGTAAAAGCCAAATAGGATTCTTACCAAATTATAGAACATCGGACCATATTTTCACCCTACACACCCTAATTGACAAACATGTTCACCAAAACAAAAGCAAAACTTTGGCCTGCTTTATAGATTTCCAGAAGGCTTTCGATTCTATTTGGCACGACGGTCTATTCTTGAAACTTATTGAAAGTGGGGTAGGGTGAAAAACATATGATGTAATTAAATCAATGTATACAAACAACTAGCTAGAGTGCCCGGCGGTGCCGAGGCTTTTTCGAGGGCATGTTGTTGTTGGAAAAGAGAGAGAGAGAGACCGAGCGGTGGGGGGGGGGAAGAGAGAGAGCGACTGGGGGGGAAGAGAGAGAGCGACTGGGGGGAAAGAGAGAGAGCGACTGGGGGGAAAGAGAGAGAGCGACTGGGGGGGAAGAGAGAGAGCGACTGGGGGGGGAAGAGAGAGAGCGGCTGGGGGGGAAGAGAGAGAGCGACTGGGGGGAAAGAGAGAGAGCGACTGGGGGGAAAAGAGAGAGAGCGACTGGGGGGAAAAGAGAGAGAGCGACTGGGGGGAAAAGAGAGAGAGCGACTGGGGGGAAAAGAGAGAGAGCGACTGGGGGAAAAGAGAGAGAGCGACTGGGGGGAAAAGAGAGAGAGCGACTGGGGGGAAAAGAGAGAGCGACTGGGGGGAAAAGAGAGAGAGCGACTGGGGGGAAAAGAGAGAGAGCGACTGGGGGGGAAAAGAGAGAGAGCGACTGGGGGGAAAAGAGAGAGAGCGACTGGGGGGAAGAGAGAGAGCGACTGGGGGGAAGAGAGAGCGCGACTGGGGGGAAGAGAGAGCGCGACTGGGGGGAAGAGAGAGCGCGACGGGGGGAAGAGAGAGCGCGACTGGGGGGAAGAGAGAGCGCGACTGGGGGGAAGAGAGAGCGCGACTGGGGGGAAGAGAGAGCGCGACTGGGGGAAGAGAGAGCGCGACTGGGGGGAAGAGAGAGCGCGACTGGGGGGAAGAGAGAGCGCGACTGGGGGGAAGAGAGAGCGCGACTGGGGGGGAAGAGAGAGCGCGACTGGGGGGAAGAGAGAGCGCGACTGGGGGGAAGAGAGAGCGCGACTGGGGGGAAGAGAGAGCGCGACTGGGGGGAAGAGAGAGCGCGACTGGGGAAGAGAGAGCGCGACTGGGGGGAAGAGAGAGCGCGACTGGGGGGAAGAGAGAGCGCGACTGGGGGAAGAGAGAGCGCGACTGGGGGGAAGAGAGAGCGCGACTGGAGGGAAGAGAGAGCGCGACTGGGGGGAAGAGAGAGCGCGACTGGGGGGAAGAGAGAGCGCGACTGGGGGAAGAGAGAGCGCGACTGGGGGAAGAGAGAGCGCGACTGGGGGGAAGAGAGAGCGCGACTGGGGGGAAGAGAGAGCGCGACTGGGGGGAAGAGAGAGCGCGACTGGGGGAAGAGAGAGCGCGACTGGGGGGAAGAGAGAGCGCGACTGGGGGGAAGAGAGAGCGCGGCTGGGGGGAAGAGAGAGCGCGGCTGGGGGGAAGAGAGAGCGCGGCTGGGGGGAAGAGAGAGCGCGGCTGGGGGGAAGAGAGAGCGCGGCTGGGGGAAGAGAGAGCGCGGCTGGGGGGAAGAGAGAGCGCGGCTGGGGGGAAGAGAGAGCGCGACTGGGGGGAAGAGAGAGCGCGACTGGGGGAAGAGAGAGCGCGACTGGGGGGAAGAGAGAGCGCGACTGGGGGGAAGAGAGAGCGCGGCTGGGGGGAAGAGAGTGCGCGGCTGGGGGGAAGAGAGACCGCGTCTGGGGGAAGAGAGAGCGCGACTGGGGGGAAGAGAGAGCGCGACTGGGGGGAAGAGAGAGCGCGACTGGGGGGAAGAGAGAGCGCGACTGGGGGAAGAGAGAGCGCGACTGGGGGGAAGAGAGAGCGCGACTGGGGGGAAGAGAGAGCGCGACTGGGGGGAAGAGAGAGCGCGACTGGGGGGAAGAGAGAGCGCGACTGGAGGGAAGAGAGAGCGCGACTGGGGGGAAGAGAGAGCGCGACTGGGGGGAAGAGAGAGCGCGACTGGGGGGAAGAGAGAGCGCGACTGGGGGGAAGAGAGAGCGCGACTGGGGGGAAGAGAGAGCGCGACTGGGGGGAAGAGAGAGCGCGGCTGGGGGGAAGAGAGAGCGCGGCTGGGGGGAAGAGAGAGCGCGGCTGGGGGGAAGAGAGAGCGCGGCTGGGGGGAAGAGAGAGCGCGGCTGGGGGGAAGAGAGAGCGCGGCTGGGGGGAAGAGAGAGCGCGACTGGGGGGAAGAGAGAGCGCGACTGGGGGGAAGAGAGAGCGCGACTGGGGGGAAGAGAGAGCGCGACTGGGGGGAAGAGAGAGCGCGGCTGGGGGGAAGAGAGTGCGCGGCTGGGGGGAAGAGAGACCGCGTCTGGGGGGAAGAGAGAGCGCGACTGGGGGAAGAGAGAGCGCGACTGGGGGGAAGAGAGAGCGCGACTGGGGGGAAGAGAGAGCGCGACTGGGGGGAAGGGAGAGCGCGACTGGGGGGAAGAGAGAGCGCGACTGGGGGGAAGAGAGAGCGCGACTGGGGGGAAGAGAGAGCGCGACTGGGGGGAAGAGAGAGCGCGACTGGGGGGAAGAGAGAGCGCGACTGGAGGGAAGAGAGAGCGCGACTGGGGGGAAGAGAGAGCGCGACTGGGGGGAAGAGAGAGCGCGACTGGGGGGAAGAGAGAGCGCGACTGGGGGGGAAGAGAGAGCGCGACTGGGGGGAAGAGAGAGCGCGACTGGGGGAAGAGAGAGCGCGACTGGGGGGAAGAGAGAGCGCGACTGGGGGGAAGAGAGAGCGCGACTGGGGGGAAGAGAGAGCGCGACTTGGGGGGAAGAGAGAGCGCGACTGGGGGGAAGAGAGAGCGCGACTGGGGGGAAGAGAGAGCGCGACTGGGGGGAAGAGAGAGCGCGACTGGGGGGAAGAGAGAGCGCGACTGGGGGGAAGAGAGAGCGCGACTGGGGGGAAGAGAGAGCGCGACTGGGGGGAAGAGAGAGCGCGACTGGGGGGAAGAGAGAGCGCGACTGGGGGGAAGAGAGAGCGCGACTGGAGGGAAGAGAGAGAGCGACTGGGGGGAAGAGAGAGCGGGGGAAGAGAGAGCGCGACTGGGGGGAAGAGAGAGCGCGACTGGGGGGAAGAGAGAGCGCGACTGGGGGGAAGAGAGAGCGCGACTGGGGGGAAGAGAGAGCGCGACTGGGGGGAAGAGAGAGCGCGACTGGGGGGAAGAGAGAGCGCGACTGGGGGGAAGAGAGAGCGCGACTGGGGGGAAGAGAGAGCGCGACTGGGGGGAAGAGAGAGCGCGGCTGGGGGGAAGAGAGAGCGCGGCTGGGGGGAAGAGAGAGCGCGGCTGGGGGGAAGAGAGAGCGCGGCTGGGGGGAAGAGAGAGCGCGGCTGGGGGGAAGAGAGAGCGCGACTGGGGGGAAGAGAGAGCGCGGCTGGGGGGAAGAGAGAGCGCGGCTGGGGGGAAGAGAGAGCGCGACTGGGGGGAAGAGAGAGCGCGACTGGGGGGAAGAGAGAGCGCGGCTGGGGGGAAGAGAGAGCGCGGCTGGGGGGAAGAGAGAGCGCGACTGGGGGGAAGAGAGAGCGCGACTGGGGCGAAGAGAGAGCGCGACTGGGGGGAAGAGAGAGCGCGACTGGGGGGAAGAGAGAGCGCGACTGGGGGGAAGAGAGAGCGCGACTGGGGGGAAGAGAGAGCGCGACTGGGGGGAAGAGAGAGCGCGACTGGGGGGGAAGAGAGAGCGCGACTGGGGGGAAGAGAGAGCGCGGCTGGGGGGAAGAGAGAGCGCGGCTGGGGGGAAGAGAGAGCGCGGTTGGGGGGAAGAGAGAGCGCGGCTGGGGGAAGAGAGAGCGCGACTGGGGGGAAGAGAGAGCGCGACTGGGGGGAAGAGAGAGCGCGACTGGGGGGAAGAGAGAGCGCGACTGGGGGGAAGAGAGAGCGCGGCTGGGGGGAAGAGAGTGCGCGGCTGGGGGGAAGAGAGAGCGCGACTGGGGGGGAAGAGAGAGCGCGACTGGGGGGAAGAGAGAGCGCGACTGGGGGGAAGAGAGAGCGCGACTGGGGGGAAGAGAGAGCGCGACTGGGGGGAAGAGAGAGCGCGACTGGGGGGAAGAGAGAGCGCGACTGGGGGGAAGAGAGAGCGCGACTGGGGGGAAGAGAGAGCGCGACTGGGGGGAAGAGAGAGCGCGACTGGGGGGAAGAGAGAGCGCGACTGGGGGGAAGAGAGAGCGCGACTGGGGGGAAGAGAGAGCGCGACTGGGGGGAAGAGAGAGCGCGACTGGGGGGAAGAGAGAGCGCGATTGGGGGGAAGAGAGAGCGCGACTGGGGGGAAGAGAGAGCGCGACTGGGGGGAAGAGAGAGCGCGACTGGGGGGAAGAGAGAGCGCGACTGGGGGGAAGAGAGAGCGCGACTGGGGGGAAGAGAGACCGCGACTGGGGGGAAGAGAGAGCGCGACTGGGGGGAAGAGAGAGCGCGACTGGGGGGAAGAGAGAGCGCGACTGGGGGGAAGAGAGAGCGCGACTGGGGGGGAAGAGAGAGCGCGACTGGGGGGGAAGAGAGAGCGCGACTGGGGGGGAAGAGAGAGCGCGACTGGGGGGGAAGAGAGAGCGCGACTGGGGGGAAGAGAGAGCGCGACTGGGGGGGAAGAGAGAGAGCGACTGGGGGGAAGAGAGAGAGCGACTGGGGGGAAGAGAGAGAGCGACTGGGGGGAAGAGAGAGAGCGACTGGGGGGAAGAGAGAGAGCGACTGGGGGAAGAGAGAGAGCGACTGGGGGGAAGAGAGAGAGCGACTGGGGGGAAGAGAGAGAGCGACTGGGGGGAAGAGAGAGAGCGACTGGGGGGAAGAGAGAGAGCGACTGGGGGGAAGAGAGAGAGCGACTGGGGGGAAGAGAGAGAGCGACTGCGGGGGAAGAGAGAGAGCGACGGGGGGTAGAGAGAGAGCGACGGGAGGAAGAGAGAGCGCGACTGGGGGGAAGAGAGAGATCGACTGGGGGGAAGAGAGAGAGCGACTGGGGGGAAGAGAGAGAGCGACTGGGGGGAAGAGAGAGAGCGACTGGGGGGAAGAGAGAGAGCGACTGGGGGGAAGAGAGAGAGCGACTGGGGGGAAGAGAGAGAGCGACTGGGGGGAAGAGAGAGAGCGACTGGGGGAAGAGAGAGAGCGACTGGGGGGAAGAGAGAGAGCGACTGGGGGGAAGAGAGAGAGCCACTGGGGGGAAGAGAGAGAGCGACTGGGGGGAAGAGAGAGAGCGACTGGGGGGAAGAGAGAGAGCGACTGGGGGGAAGAGAGAGAGCGACTGGGGGGAAGAGAGAGAGCGGACTGGGGGGAAGAGAGAGAGCGACTGGGGGGAAGAGAGAGCGCGACTGGGGGGAAGAGAGAGAGCGACTGGGGGGAAGAGAGAGAGCGACTGGGGGGAAGAGAGAGAGCGACTGGGGGGAAGAGAGAGAGCGACTGGGGGGAAGAGAGAGAGCGACTGGGGGGAAGAGAGAGAGCGACTGGGGGGAAGAGAGAGAGCGACTGGGGGGAAGAGAGAGAGCGACTGGGGGGAAGAGAGAGAGCGACTGGGGGGAAGAGAGAGAGCGACTGGGGGAAGAGAGAGAGCGACTGGGGGGAAGAGAGAGAGCGACTGGGGGGAAGAGAGATAGCGACTGGGGGGAAGAGGGGAGGAAGAAGAGGGGGGAAGGAGGGAGGAAGAAGAGGGGGAAGAGGGGGGAAGTGGGGAAGAGTGGGGAAGAGGGGGGAAAGGTGGAAGGGGGGAAGGGTGGAAGAGGGGGAAAGGGGAGTGGAGGGGGAAGGGGAGTGGAGGGGGGAAGGGGAGGGGGGAAGGGGAGGGGGGAAGGGGGAAGGGGGGTGGGGAAGGGGAGGGGGGAAGGGGAGGGGGAAGGGGAGGGGGGAAGGGGAGGGGGGAAGGGGAGGGGGGGAAGGGGGGAGGGGGGAAGGGGGGGAAGGGGGGAGGGGGGAAGAGGGGGGAGGGGGGGAAGAGGGGGGGAGGGGGGGAAGAGGGGGGGAGGGGCGAAGTGGAGGGGGGAAGGGGAGTGGGGAAGAGGGGGGAAGGGGAGGGGGAAGGGAGGGGGGAAGGGGAGGGGGGAAGAGGGGGAAGGGGAGGGGGAAGGGGAGGGGGAAGGGGAGGGGGAAGGGGAGGGGAAGGGGGAGGGGGAAGGGGGAGGGGGAAGGGGAGGGGGAAGGGGAGGGGGGAAGGGGAGGGGGAGGGGAAGGGGAGGGGAAGGGGAGGGGGAAGGGGAGGGGGGAAGGGGAGGGGGGAAGGGGAGGGGGAGGGGAGGGGAAGGGGAGGGGAGGAGGGGGGAGGGGAGGGGGGAGGGGAGGGGAGGAGGGGAGGGGAGGGGGGAGGGGTGGGTGGAGGGGGGAGGGGTGGGGGGGAGGGGTGGGGGAGGGGGTGGTGGGGGGAGGGGGGGAGGGGGGGTGGGGGGGAGGGGAGGGGGGGGAGGGGAGGGGAGGGGGGAGGAGAGGGGAGGGGGAGGGGGAGGAGGGGGAGGGGAGGAGAGGGGAGGGGGAGGAGAGGGGAGGGGGAGGAGAGGGGAGGGGGGAGGGCAGGAGAAAGGGGGAGGAGGGGGGAGGAGGAGGGGAGGGGAGAGGGAGCGGGGCGGAGGGGAGAGGGAGGGAGGGGAGGGGGGGGAAGGGGGAGGGGTGGGGGAAGGGGGAGGGGAGGGGCGGAGTCTCTGAGCCCCGCCCCCTCGATCTCCCGAGCCCCGCCCACCCTGATCTCCCGAGCCCCCGATCTCCCGAGCCCCGCCCCCCCGATCTTTTGAGCCCCGCGCCCCCCCCCGGACCTCCCGAGGCTCGCCCCCCCCCCCGAGGCTCGCCCCCCACCCCCCCGATCTCCCGAGGCTCGCCCCCCCGCCCTCCCCGAGGCTCGCCCCCCCCGATCTCCCGAGGCTCGCCCCCCCTCGATCTCCCGAGGCTCGCCTCCCCCCCCCGATCTCCCGAGGCTCGCCCCCCCGAGGCTTGCCCACCCCCAACACCCCCCCCGAGTTTCGCCCTGCCCCCCCGAGTCTCGCCCCCCCCTGAGGCTCGCCCCCTCCGAGGCTCGCCCCCCGCCCCCCCCCCGAGGCTCGCCCCGCGATCTCCCGAGGCTCGCCCCCCCCGCGATCTCCCGAGGCTCGCACCCCCCTCCCCCCCCGCGATCTCCCGAGGCTCGCTCCCCCTCCCCCCCCGCGATCTCCCGAGGCTCGCTCCCCCTCCCCCCCCCGCGATCTCCCGAGGCTCGCCCCCCCCCCGCGATCTCCCGAGGCTCGCCCCCCCCCACCCGCGGCGATCTCCGGAGGCCCGTTCTCTGGAGCCCCGCCCCTCGCCCGAGCCCCGGTTGCCTTGTAACCCTCCTCCCCTCTCCGCCTCCCGATCTCCGGGCCTGGGCCTGAGCGGCCGATTGTGTGAAGAAAGACCCTCCTCACCTGTCACGGAGTTGAAGTCTCCGAAAGCGGCCACGGTGCCCCGGGCCTCTTCCCCCGCGCCCCGGGCCTCTTCCCCCGCGCATTCAGGAGGCGCGGGAAAGAGAGAGAGAGACAGACTGAAGGGGGGGGGAAGAGTTAGACGCCGCCGTGCTCCTGCTCCGCCGAGCTCCGTGCCGCCACCACCGCACCAGCCTTTACTAAGATGGCGGCGGTAGCGGCGCTCGGCTGAGGCCCGCCCCTCCAGCCTTCACAAAGATGGCGGCGATCGGGGGCCGCTTGTTGACTGGGGCCGGGAGGTGCCTAGCTCGGGCATGGGTGCGGAGGAGAGGCCGAGGCTTCAAGGCCTACCTGGAAAAACAGGGAAAGGTAGGAAAATTAATGAGATTAGATAAAAGATTTAGAAAGTAATTAACTTTTTTTAAAAACAAGATTTGTTTTAAAAGCAACGTTTTTTTGAAAGACGCAGAAAGCAGGAAAAAGAAAGGAAAAGTTTGGAATCAAGATGGCGGCGACTCACCTC